>NC_137071.1:86428234-86621202 GCF_951640355.1 Cnephaeus nilssonii
GCCAGCCTGATCACCCCCTAACCACTCCGCTGCCAGCCTGGTTGATGCTTAACTGCTCCCCTGCCATCCTGTTTGCCCCCAACTTCCCTCCTCTGCCAGCCTGGTCACCCCTAACTGCCCTCTCCTGCAGGGTTGATCACCTCCAATTGCCCTCCCTTGCAAGCCTGGTCCCTCTCAACTGCCCTCCCTTGCAGGCCGGGTGCCTCCCAACTGCCCTCCCCTGCTGGCCATCTTGTAGTGGCCATCTTGTGTCCACATGGGGGCAGAATCTTTGACCACATGGAGGCAGCTATATTGTGTGTTGCAGTGATGATCAATCTGTATATTACTCTTTTATTAGATAAGATAGAGGCCTGGTGCACGGGTGGGGGCCAGCTGGTTTGCCCTGAAGGGTGTCCCAGATCAGGGTGGGGTTCCTTTGGGGCATGGGTGGCCTGAGCGAGGGGCCTGTGGTGGTTTGCAGGTCGGCCACGCCCCCCTGGCAACCCAAGTGGAGGCCCTGGTATCTGGGATTTATTTTCCTTCTACAATTGAAACTTTGTAGCCTGGAGCAGAGCCAAGCCTGCTGTTCCCTCCGGGGCGGCAGCCATTTCTGTGGCAGTTAATTCACCTTCTACAATTGAAACTTTGTTGCCTTAAGCGGGTGAGCCCGGCCAGGGTGTGCGGAAAGCTTTGCTTCCCCTGTTGCCGCCGGCAACCCTGGCCTGCTCTCTCAAGCTCCATTCTGTTGCCATTTGTTTGAATTTGTTTACCTTCTATAATTGAAACTTTGTAGCTTGAGTGGAGGCTTAGGCCTGCAACGGCTATGGAAAGCTTGGCTTGCTCTGTTACCTGGGAAACCTTGCTCTCTGTGGCTGTAGCCATCTTGGATTGGGGTTAATTTGCATACTCGCCCTGATTGGCTGGTGGGCGTGGCTTGGCTGGTGGGCGTGGCTTATGTAGCGGAGTGATGGTTAATTTGCATATTACCATTTTATTAGAGAAGACTAGTAGCCTGTTTGCACGAAGATTCGTGCAATAGACCTTCATTCACCTGGCTGCCTGCACCAGTTTTCTGCCGGCACCAGGGACCCAGGCCTTGGCTGTGGCCACCGCCTTCTGCCTTTTTCAGGGTCGGGGCTTGGCCCCGGGCGGTGGCCTTGGGCTCCGCGGCACCCAACATCCTTGCTAAGGATCGCAGGAGCCGACCCCCAGTTGTTTCCTGCGATCCGTGCAGGCTGCCCACTGGTGCCCAAGGCCGGGAAAGCCTCCGCCCCAGGCTTTCCCGGCCTTGGGCTCGCCGCACCCAGCGTCCCTGCTACCGATCACAGGAGCCGACCCCCAGTGGTTTCCTGCGATCGGTGCAGGCTCCCCGCTGGTGCCCAAGACCCGGAAAGCCTCGGCCCCTGGGACCCCCGGGAGGGGCGGGAGGGGCCGGGCCACGCCCCCCCAGGTGGCCGATCAACCCCCGGACCCCCGGGAGGGGTGGGAGGACCACGCCCTCCCAGGTGGACGATCAACCCCGGGACCCCCGGGAGGGGCGGGAGGGGCAGGGCCACGCCCTCCCAGGTGGACGATCAACCCCGGGACCCCCGGGAGGGGCGGGAGGGGCCCGGACACGCCCCCCTAGGTGGCCGATCGCCCCAGGCACCCCCCGGGAGAGGCGGCATGGGCCCGGCCACGCCCCCCGGGGTGCCGATCACCCAGGCACCCCGGGGAGCGGCGGCATGGGCCCGGCCACGCCCCCCGTGGTGCTGATCGCCTCAGGCACCCCGGGGAGTGGCGGCATGGGTCCAGCCACGCCCACCCGGGGTGCCGATGGGCCCGGCCATGCCCCCCGGGGTGCCGATCGCCCCAGGCACCCCCGGGAGCAGCAGCATGGGCCTGGCCACTTGGCACCGCCATCTTGAACTTCTCAACGGCGGATATGCCACCCGGAGTCCCGCCCCCAGCCTCCTGCTGGCCCAATTGTGGGCATAGCGGAGGTGCGGTCAATTTGCATGTTTCTCTATTATAAGGTAAGATAGCTACTAGTATGTATTAGAAAAATATCTAAAATAGAATTATAACACAAAATTACTAGAAAAATAAATTAACCATTTATGGAAATTTGAAATATAGCTAGTTCAACACTGTTTAATACCTTGGATTTCTAATGTGGTTAATAAAAAGTACATTTTAATCCAATTTAACTGGGACAGGTTGGTGTCTTTTAAAATTTTAAACTGTGTAAATCAAGTTACAGTTAATACCCAATTGCCCAAACTACCTCAGGTAGAAGAGATTCCTGTTTAGTGTAATACAAGCATGTCAAACTCAAAGGCTAACATGGGCCAAATAAACAAGGTTTAAGTTTATGTGGGCCACAAAAAAAACAATAGCTTCAATTTTCATAGAAACGTAGGTTTATTTCTATAGAAACATGCTAAATACAAAGGGCTGAAATAAACAAATAATCATTAACATAAAATAATAGAACATTTTAATAAAAATTAATATTTTTTCTTAAACATTAACTTACCAGGCACCAAATAACTGCACAAATTAATAAACGTAACGCAAATAAACCTACTTTTCTTGTTCTCCGAAAGCGAAATATTCCCTGTTGTGCACATCAAACAAGTCAGTCCAAGACTAATGACATGGCAATTGGCTGCTAAAATATTCACTGCTAGTATTAGTGAAGATAAACGGTGCGCCTGCACATAAGGTGCATAAGGGAAATGAATGCAACACCATTATAGTAATCAGTCATTAGCGAATGTTGTAGTTTGTTATTAATAATTATGTATAACAAGATATTGTAAAAATTAAGTTAAAATTTTTATTAAAATGTTTCTTACATACCGTTATATGGGCTCGGCTGCAAAAATATTCGTTGTGGGCCACAAGCAGCTGTGTGCCGCAAGTTTGACATGCTTGGTTTAACGGATCTGCTTTCTGAGGCAAGTAAGAAATAGCCCTCCCCAGAGCAAGGCTAATTTGCATTTTTATACACATTTGCTAGTATGGATAAGCAAAAATTGATAACAACACAAAAATAATTTCCAAATGTGCAGATTCTCATCATTATTGATATGATTGCAAATACAAACAAAAATTGGGTACTTTACATAGGCAAAATGATACCATCATTTGTTAGTCATCCAATTTAAAGCATCCTACATAATAAAAAGGCAATATGCAAATTGCATCACTCCGCTACGCCCACGATTGGGCCGGATGGAGGCGCGGGGGGCGGGACTCAGGGTGGCCGATTGGCTGGCGGTAGGAGCGGGGGGCGGGGACTCGCGAGTCCCCGACTCCAGCTCCTCCCACCGGCCGTTAGGCCAATGCTGCGGAAGGACCCATGGGGCGGGCGGAAGATGCTGGTGGTGGCCGATTGCTGGCTGCTGGCAGCAGTTTTCTGCCAGCACCAGTTTTCCTCTGGCCACCTGCCGATCGGAGCGCCTCCCGGATCGGAGTTTCTCTCAGGGTAGCCGATCGCGCTGGCGGGAGGCGCTCTGATCGGCGGGTGGCCAGAGGAAAACTGCTGCTGGCGGAAAACTGCTGCCGGCAGCCAGGTGAAAGTCTATTGCACGAAACTTCGTGCAACGGGTTTCTAGTTATAAAATAAGCTAAGATGAAAGATCAACCCTAGCTTGTTTGGCTCAGTGGATAGAGCGTTGACCTGCTGACTGATAGGTCCCAGGTTTGATTCTGGTCAAGGGCACATGCCAGGGTTTCGGGCTTGATACCCAGTAGTGGGTGTGCAGGAGGCAGCCAATCAATGATTCTCTCTCATCACTGATGTTTCTATCTATCTCACCCTTTCCCTTCCTCTCTGAAATCAATAAAAATATGTTTTTTAAAAAAGATTAAAATGGAACTGTGGAAACTCCATACTGTCCTTTATGGAATATAATGAACAACATAAACTGATGAACAAAAACAAATCCAGAGACAGAGAAACATCGATCAGAACATCAAACCTCAGGGAAGGTAGGGGACGGTGGGGATAAAGGAGAGAGATCAACCAAAGGACTTATATGCATGCATATAAGCCTAATCAAAGGACACAGACAACAGGGGGGTAAGGGCATGAATGGGGAGGTGGGGGGTAATGGGGGAATAAGGACACATATATACCTTAATCAATAAAGAAATTAAAACAAAACTGAACTGTGTAATTTAGAAATGGTATCAAGGTATTTCGTTCCTTCCCTCTTTTCCTCTTCAACTTTATCCAATAAGAAAACAATTACTAAAATAACAGGATATAGAAATCTACCTTTTATTTGAGGGCATTTGGAAAATATGAGTTTGCTCAGATACAGACCCACAGAACTGGAAAAGACTTTGACAGACCACCTAGTCAGTACAGATAGCTACCTACTCTTTTCTTAAAAATCACCAGAGAATGGAATTTCATAACCTTCCAACTTGTCATCTTCTTGATAGACAGACTAAGCAGTTTCTACAGCTCATGTACAACAGCTACCAACCACACTGTGGGCATATAACAAAGGTTAAATACTATAATTATAAACAATATAAAAATTAAAGATGTGATGATAGATACAACTAAAAATAGAATACTGTTGAATTAACAGTAAATTACTAGAACCATATTAATTTTAAAAAGAGACTCAGATTAAAATATGTAATAGAAAATTAATTTGTATGAAGTGCATGTAATCTAAGATAAAAAATTAATTGTAGACTATAAAGACTATTGAAGCAAAGTCTAAAATAATCATTAAAATAATAGTTAATATAAGCAGATCAAAAATGATAGAATAATGGTAAACAATTTTTGGAAAAATGCAGGATTATTCAGTGATGGTTCATTTCAATCTACTCCTTAGTCATTATTATTAAAAGTACTTCAGCTAGCATATCCCCAAATGTTTAGCCTAGCTTGTCTTAACATAATGGACATGTGCAGTAACATAAACATGTAATGTAATTCATGTATATATTAGAATATATTACATTTTCAAAATATAAAGTTTAAAGCATATTTTTTTTAAATTATAAGTGTAAAAGAATTCTAATTTCATCTGAATATATAAAATTCCTGGCCAAAAATTCCAAAGAGCTATTATGGAAGTTAATTTAAATAATTACATTTACATTTTAAAGGACAGAGAAGCAAAAAAGAACAAAATTTCTCAACCACTTATGAGAGCCAATAAAACTGATTTTAAAATAATCAAGTACCCATGTAAGTTTCCTTGATATAAATTATTCTATTGCAATCAAACAACTTTCAGTTCCAAGCATCATAATTTTCAATGTGGCATTTTCATTAATGTACTGGTACACATTGCTGCTATATTAAATACAAATTAAATAAAATTTACTATACTTTAAATTAAATTTAAATAACCTACCCTAAATTAAAATTCAAATCATACCCAATGCACCCAAACATTGTCATTAACATAATGTGATATTTTAATAACAGGATTCATCAGAAATCTGTGATGTTATTTTGTTGAAGCTCAGTATTTTATACAAATAAATTCCCATTTAGGAAAAAACCCACAAAGCAAAAGTAAACAAGTATCTGTTTTTGTCTTCTCAAGGGAAATGCAAAAACTAAGAAATTAGCTGGCAAATTCTGAGGGACTCCTCAGACGTTCAATGCGCCAAATTCTCCGTGGTGCTATATAGTTTCTTAAAATGACAGTCTGACATCAAGTACTTCTAATGCAGAGAGAGAAAGCATGTCCATAGAAAAAGGCTGGGAACAAATAAAAAAAGCTACTTTGGGGGACAGAGGATATCTTCTCCTGGGCCTCCTTCCATAGGTGAGGACATCGCAGGACATAGGGAAGGGACATTTTGGTAAGAAGAACAAAAGGATAATTAAAAAACAAAAACTTTCCTCTCAATTTTTGTCTCTCTTCAGATTCTAAATGCCATTTGAGATAGATACTGATAGTATGTCCAACTTGGAGAATCCTATTCTCTTGTTCCTTTACATTTAAAATGCACTTCCCTTATTGGTTACAATATTAGATATTACAATGGTCATTTGGGAGGAAGAATTGTTTTGAACCCAGGATGGGCCTGTTCTTCCCTTACAGATCCTTACATGACAAATGGAGAAGAATAAGGTGGTTAAAGCTATAGGCATAAATGATATGTAACAATCAGCACAACACAGTCTGGGTACAAACTAATCAGAATAGATGCTCAGTCATAAATAAGCAGTAGGTGGGTATTACCTGTTCAATATGAGCCTTTGCATAAGAAAGTCATGCTTGGCTTGGTAGGGAGGGAAAAAGTTTGATTCATTGTAAAATTATCTATGCATTTTTTTCTCTAATTCACATTGAACCTCCCCAAAGCAAACAACAACAACAAAAAAGTTATCTGGAATTATAATTGTTATGGATAAATCCAATTTAGATTAAATAAGAAATGTAAATATATGTACTATACAGGAAATCCTTACATCAAGAACATTCCCAAAGCCTGCTGCTGATATCAGCACCAAGCAGCAAAAGAAACTATCTTTTCTAGAAAAATCTGATTCCCTTCATTTTTTTCCTTGGCAGACCCCTTCTCTGCCTTTTGCCTCACCACATTGTATACCTCTTGTTTTCCACCATCTCCAAATTTTCATTTTATTGAGTTATCTCAATAACATTTATCTGCATTTCACTGTGAGCTCCCCAACCCAATAATAAATCATTGGTAGAACCAATTACATACCTGTATCAAGGAAAAAACAAACACAGGGAAGGCCTGGGGAGGGGCTGGGAGTGGGGTAGAGGGAGGTTAATGGGGGGAAAAGGGGGGACATTGTAATATTTTCAACAATAAAGATAAATTTTTAAAATGAGTTTAAAGAAAGTATCACCAAGTCAAAAGCACAATTGCATTTTAGTCTCTGTTTAAATATGCCTTTATATAAAAATAAAATGGTTTTTTGCTCACTTTCATTCAGTAGTGTTTATTTTGTATAATTGTATATTTAAATTGTAATTTTTCCAATTCAATTACAAATGTCCTATTTCAACAACCTTACATTAAATTGGGTTTTGTGAGCGCTATAGCCTGTAATCTTCCATAATAGTAATTCTGCGGGGCAAATGCTAGATGTTACAAATTCTAACTTGTAAACAAATATAATAAGCAAAAGAATTAACTACAACCTGTTTGTAAATCAGGGAATGGCTGCATAGTATTTAGCATGCTGTAGTTATGCAAAGTCATAAGGATAAAAGATGCAATTTTAATGGACATATAACTAAACAAAGGCAATTTTCCATTATCTCCATGATATATGAAAGTAAACATTTTTAGTTTTACAGAAAAGTTTACCTATTCTGCTTTATATGGTTCACTGTCATTTTTTTGTATTCATTTCATAGTCTTTCCTATAATTACCAAAAATATAACATAGCAGGAACAAAAGCACCAGATCTTATAAACTATAATAATAATTACCACCCTAAGAAAAAGGTATTACAGTAAAGTATGACAAAGTTAGGAGGAAAGTGGTTAATGTTCTGTAAGAGAAAACCGATGTCTCTATCCCACCAAAGGCAAATGTGGCTTTAGTAAAGTATTTAAAATTATAATTCAAAACTAATATATAATGCTTTGTGAGTTATTTGCTGAGCAATATTTAATGTACCAGTGCTCCTCATCATCCATACAAATGATTAAGAATGGGATGGAATAGAATTGTATCAGAGCTAATTATTCTTTCTAAGAGCTCCAATCCAAGTTTTATTTCATTTATGTGAATTATAATCACCCTATATCATCCTATCTAATAATAGACAAATATGCAAATTGACCATACCTCTGACACGCCCACAAGCCACGCCCACCATCCAATCAGAGCGAGTATGCAAATTAACCCAAACCAAGATGGCTACAGCCACAGAGAGCAAGGTTTCCTAGGTAACAGAGGAAGCCAAGCTTTCCACCTGCCCTTGCCAGGCCTAAGCCTCCACTCAAGCTACAAAGTTTCAATTATAGAAGGTAAACAAATTCAAACAAATGGCGGCAGAATGGAGCTTGAGAGAGCAGGACAGGGTTGCTGCCGGCAACAGGGGAAGCAAAGCTTTCCACACACCCTGACCGGGCCCACCCTCTTAAGGCAACAAAGATTCAATTATAACCCCAACACAAATGGCTACTGGCCTCGGAGGGAGCCCCAGGCTTGGCTCCACTCCAGGCTACAAAGTTTCAATTGTAGAAGGAAAATAAATTCCAGATACCAGGGCCTCCACTTGCATTGCCAGGGGGTGTGGCCTGCCTGCAAACCACCACAGACCCTTCGCTCAGGCCGCCCCACACCCCAAGGGAACCCCCACCTGATCCGGGACGCCCCTCAGGGCAAACCAGCTGGCCCCCACCCCTGTACCAGGCCTCTATTCTATCTAATAAAAGAGTACTATGCAGATTGATCATCACTGCAACACACAATATAGCTGCCCCCATGTGGTCAAAGTCCTGCCCCCATGTGGACACAAGATGGCCACCACAAGATGGCCAGCAGGAGAGGGCAGTTGGGAGGCACCCGGCCTGCAAGGGAGGGCAGTTGAGAACGACCAAGCCTGCAAGGGAGGGCAGTTGGAGGTGATCAACTCTGCTGGAGAGGGCAGTTAAGGGTAACCAGGCCGGCAGAGGAGGGAAGTTGGGGGCAAACAGGCTGGCAGTGGAGTGGTTAGGGGGTGATCAGGCTGGCAGGCAGAAGTGGTTAGGGGCAATCAGGGAGGCAGGCAGGCAAGCACTTGGGAGCCAGCAGTCCTGGATTGTGAGAGGGATGTCCGACTGCCCGGTGGGATCGGGCCTAAACGGGCAGTCGGACATCCCTCGAGGGGTCCCAGATTGGAGAGGGTACAGGCTGGGCTGAGGGACAACCCCCCTCCGTGCACAAATTTCGTGCACCAGGCCTCTAGTGAAATATATAATCCTATTTCCTCAAAATATTTGGTTTAAGCATGTAATCCTTAAAACATGAGATTGTTAAGTTTAAAAATTATCTACAATAACTTAGCTTGTTGGAAAACTAAAACCAAATCTACCTTTGAAAAATATATGATCTTGAAACTTTCAGTTCCTATAAGTATAAAAGGCACCCAGGGCTACTATTTTTTTGTGATTCACTTGATTGTTAAGAAAAGGGAAATAAATAACATGAGCCTAAACATTGAAGAAATGGAATGCATGAAAGAGGAATAAAGGAAAAATTGGATTTTACACAATCCTTAAACTAATAATATACCAACTTTTCTCAAAAATTCTCATGGATTCTAAGAGGGAAGATTTCCACAGTAAATTCACACAGACATAGCCCAGGATGAAAGATAAGTAAATATAGGGTGTCCTAAAAAATGTATGCACACTTTAATAGCTGATTTCAATTACATTTTCAAAATGAAATGTATTTTAATAAACACTGTCTTTATAATTATTCAAAGTATGTATATATTTTTTGGGACACCTTGTAGAATGGTGGTAAGAAAAGTGGTGTTTCCTCAAAGCTCATAGGCAAGCAAGTTCTAAAACCATTTGAGATAGGAGTCAACTATACCACAAGTAAGCTTTCAGGGACAAGCCTAAAAAAGGGTTTTAGGACGTCTACAGAAGACACTAGGAGTGAAGAATATAATCTTTAAGACAATATTAACTGCTCATTAAAAATATATAGCCCTAGCCGGTTTGGCTCAGTGGACAGAGCATTGGCCTGCGGATTGAAGGGTCCCGGGTTCAATTCCAGTCAAGGGCATATGCCTGGGTTGCGGGCTCGATCCTCAGTAGGGGGCATGCAGAAGGCAGCAGATCCATGATTCTCTCTTATCATTGATGTTTCTATCTCTCTCTCCCTTCCTCTCTGAAATCAATAAAAATATATATTAAAAAAAAAAAAATATATATATATATATATATATATATATATATATATATATATATTTCCAAAAGGTAAAACATACAGTTATAATAAGTGCTTGAAATAGGCTAACAAATCAACATTCTAGTTACAGGAAAATTGTCTATATTGCAAAATTACTGTGATATCAATTTCAAATAAACTTTTTTGTTTTTGATAAGGCAGTTCCATCTTTAATTTTTTAAAAAATCTTTATCATTGATGCCCAGCTGGTGTTGCTCAGTGGTTAAGCATAAACCTAAATTTTTTTATTGTTGAAAGTATTACATATGGCCCCTTTTCTCCCCCATCGGCCCCCCCTCTAGTTTCCCTCCAGCCCCCTCCCCTGCCCCAGGCCCTCACCACCCCACTGTTTGCGTCCATGGGTTATGCATATATACATATAATGTCTTTGGTTAATTACCTCCCACCCTCCCCCACCTTCCTAAATAGAGTTATCTAGAAAAAAATTATTTTCTAATACGTTAAATTTTGATAATCATATACTTTTATACCTTTTCATAAATTGTGCTTTATCCAGTTTGGTACTTTTCTTTCAGGTAAAGGAACTGATCACAACCAATGTCTAAAATTATAAGGACTAAACTTTGGTATTTGAGAATGAATAGGTCAAGGATGTTGCTTGTTCATGATTAGTTCCAAAAAATCATGACACTATGCCTAGTTTGCCTCAGGATGACCATATGTTGCTAGGATCAGTGTAAAGCAATAAAAAATGTAAGCATTGTGTTATTATTAGATTAGACATACATTTTTAAAAACATATTCAATACAGTTTACTTTTTCTTGAAATGACTTTGCTATATGATGTCAATGCACAAAACTAGAGGAAAGATGCTTATAGCTCTTGAGAGGAATGGCCTTGTATGACTAAATTAAAAATTCATTTAGTACCCAGATTCAATAATGACGACAAGCAGTATCTTGGGGAATACACAAACTTCACTTGGGCTAATTGAGCAATGGAGAAGACAATATGAGTCAAAACTACACCATGCTGCCATAAAACCCTTAAAAATAGCAGTTAGTTTAAAAGATTAAAAGTAATTGTGAGACACCAGTCTGAGTACTTTAGAATGGCAATAAACAAACAAAACACACTTTCAATAGGCCAGTTAATGAACTGTTGGCTGACTTTAAAAGATAAGAGGCAGCTTATTAATAAAACCATTAAGGACACATTCTCTTGAAACTTAGAGTTTTAAAGATAAGGCTCCATGCTTAATAAATGTAAATTTGAAGGCTTAACAAAAATTATTTACCAATATTAAAATTGGTATGAGGTAAAATCAATTACAGGAAAAATGTATTTTCTATCAAAATTTACTATTGTCACAATTCTCAATCAGAAAAGCAAACTCTAGAAATCTTCTTGGCAATATTTCTTTGCAACCAAAATATTCTGTTTCCTAGAAGAAAAATGTAAGGATCTCAACTAAAATAAGGCACTGTATTCAGGAACCAGATGACTACTAAACAGTTCATTGGTTCGTAGTTGTATATGCTCTCTCTTATCTATTAAAGAGGGCTAAAAATAGTTCAATGGGTCACGTGTTTTGATAGACTCAAAACTCATATTCTTAAAGGTTTACATATAGGTTAGTTCTTTTCAAGTCCTAGATTCCAGAGATAAGAAAAATGGCAGCGGAACAGACAGACATGCCCCGAGCCTTGTCCCGGAGCAGATAGAAAGAACAGCTGAAATGAATAACATCCAACCTGAATTGGCGAAGGAGACTCAGCGGGTGAGACAGTTTGCAGTTGGGAAGGGCATAGGATCCTTGGAGAAAGGTAAAATCAAGGAACTGGACAGGAGAGTCTGCCAGACCTCTGAGCCCAGAGGGTAAGAGGGAATCCGCACAGCACCAAGCCACACCCCTGGGGACAGGCACAGCATCTGACTGTGGAAAGAGGGTCCACAGGACTGCTGGATGGCAGGGGATTCTAGATCTGGGTCCACAGTCACAAAAGGCTGAACCCAGAGGGTGCAGCCTGAAGGGCTGGCCAGACCATGCAGCACCGGCAGGAGAGGAGTGCACAGAGACCCAGTCTCTCCCCTCTTTGTAGCCTGAGCCTTTCTCCACTGAGCCTACTTCATAGGACCTTTTGGATACAGACACCCGTGGCTGGGGTGAGGGAGAAGGTGCGGACCCCTGGAGGCTGGGGAGAGTGGGGGGTCCAGGAGAAATGGCAGCGTGTCTGGTGCTGAGTCATACCTGAGCCCAGGACCTGGGCAGCCATTTTGTCCTGAAGAGATAGCCCCTCCATCCAGTTTCCAGGCAACCAATACAGCCACACCCAGATCCCACCCTGAATAGTAAAAAGGATTTGAGAAAAAAAAATCCAAATAATCCCTGAGAGTCCAAAGGGACTGGCCTAAAGGCAGTACAGAAGACTGGGATCTTAAGCCAGACAAAGGAATGACACTTCACTTTTTCATTTTTATTTTTTTTATTATAATTATTTTATCTCTTTTTTCTTTTTTCTTTGTTTCCCTGTTTTGATTTGATGCTTTATTTTCTATTTCTTTTCACATTATTTTTCCATCACTCTATTTTATTTTATTTTTATTTACTATTTTTTATTTTTTATACCAATTTTGAAATCAATTTTTTTGTAAATTTATTATCATTATTATTTTCTTCTCGTTCTCTTTCTTCTTATCCACCCATCCCCTTTGTACTTCCTCTACACTGAACTGAGGCCCTCCCCATATTCATCCAATTCTTAACCTTATTTTTTGTATATAAACTCAGCCTCTACAGATTCTGCCCCCACCCTCTTTGCTGGGTGTTTGGTGTTTGTATTCTTTTTGGTTTATCTATTGGTTCTGTGGTGTTTTTCCATATATATATATATATATATATATATATATATATATATATATGAAGAAAAAGGAGAATTTTATATATATAGGAAAAGGAAGAAAAAGGAGAATTTTATATATATAGAGAAAGGAAGAAAAAGGAGAATTTTATATATGTTTTTATACTTTTATATGTTTATATTATTTTTGTTTTATCTATTTGTTCTGTGGTGTCTTCCCCCATATATATATTCTCCTTTTTCTTCCTTTTTCTTTTCTCTCTTATATTTTCTCTCTCTATGGTATGATTTGTGCTCTCTTTTCTCTCCCTTAATTCTCTTTTCTCAGGTGGTTACTTATAATGGGGTCATTGGTGTTGTGAGTATATTCGTGTTTTGTTCCCTTTGTGTTGTGTCTTGTCGAGGTGAATTTTATCCTGTCTGGCAAGGAGCTAGAGAGTGAGCCACATTAACCAGACACCTGGAGAGGAAACTCCATCCATGAACGGGTCAATAACACCCCAGACACAACTACAGAGGCAGGAAGAAGGCGGCAGTGAGGGAGAGAGTGTGAGTGAGGGAGGGAGCCAAAGAGGAGTGTGTGGTCATGTGGGATGTGTGTGTGTGTATGTCAGTAAGGCACAGCTAGATCCTGCAGGACCTTCAGGGGCAGGCTAACCAGTCTCGCCTAACTAGGCAGCCTCTGCTACCATTGTGAACAGTACCGGGAGGCAGGCTTATCCTCAGAGGCCTAGCCTTTTTGAAGGGGAGTGCTGCTGTAACTGGGAGCCCAGCCTCACCTCCACCCAGGGTGCCCTCAGAGAACACCTGGGACTCTACAGCCACCCCTGCCAGGGACCTGCTACCTCAACTGTGGCCCCACAGTCAACGAGTATCCAGCCACCCTGGGTGCAGGCTCCTGTGAGTTCTGAAGCGTGCTCCCCTCTGATCGGCCCAACACTTTAGCCCAGGGCACTGCAACCACGTGAGCAGCAGACACGTGAGCAGCCCGCTCTTGTCCAAAGAGCAGCAGCGTCATGTGGCCTGCCCCTGTCCAAGGAGCAGCAGCTGTATAAGTGCCCCACTCCCCCATCCGAGGAGCAGGAACGATGTGAGCAGCCCGCCCCATCCGAGGAGCAGCAGCCGCAAGAGCAGCCCGCCCATGATTGAGGAGCGACAGCCCCACACAGCCTGCCCCCATCTGAGGAGCAGTGGCTGCGTGCAGCCCACACCCTGCACCTGTCCGAGGAGCAGCAGCTATGTGAGCAACCTGCCCCTGTCCGAGGAGCAGCAGTGGTGTGAGCAGCCCACCCCTGTACAAGGAACAGCAGCACCACAAGCAGCCCACAGCCATTCGAGTAGCAGCAGCCACCCGAGCAGCCCGCCCACATCCAAGGAGCAGCAGCCCTGCACAGCCTGCACTGGTCCAAGGATCAGCAGCCACACACAGCCTACACCAGTCCGATGAGCAGCAGCTGGGTGAACAGCCCGCCCACAGCCGATGAGCAGCAGCTGCACGTGCAACTCACTCCTGCCCAAGGAGCAGCAGCCACTCAAGCAGCCCATCCCATCCAAGGAGCAGCAGCTGTGTGAGCAGCCCACCCCCGTATGAGGAACAGCAGCGCCGTGAGCAACCCACCCCCATTCAAGGAGCAGAAGCCGCCCAAGCAGCCTGCTCCAGACAAAGGAGCAGCAGCCACACGAGCAGAACGCCCATGTCCGAGGAGAAGCAGCCACACACAGCCTGCACCTAACTGACAAGCAGCAGCTGGGTGAGCGGCCTGCTCCCATCTGAGGAACAGCAGCTGTACGTGCAGCTCACTCCCACCTGAGGAGCAACAGCCAAGCAATCAGCCCATTCCCTGTCCGAGGAGCAGCAGCTGCGCGAGGAGCATGCACCAGTACAAGGAGCACCAGCCCGGCAATCAACCTGCTCCTGTCCAAGAAGTGGCAGTCTCACGAGCAGCCCGCCTCATCTGAGGAACAGCAGCAGTGTGCAGACAGCCCTGATCCGTGGAGCAGCAGCCACGTGAGCAGCCCACCCCCCATCCAAGGAACAGCAGCTGTGTGAGCAGCCTCCCACAACAGCCAGAGGAGACACCACTGCTGTGAACAGCACCCACTGGTGGAGCCACTGCCAACTGAGGAGCAGTCACTTCAGCGACAGCCTGAGGAGCAACCGCAGCCCGAGGAGCCACTACCACCCAAGGAGCAGCCCCTGCATGACTCGACATCTAGATCAGTCAGTGAGACCAAAATAGGGTAAACAAAGAAACCCTCAAAGGAAAGAAAAGGAGGAATCCTCAGAAAAGCAGCTAAGTGAAACAGAGACAAGAAATATGTCAGAAAAAGAATTCAGAATAAGGGTCATACAGTACATAAACTGGATGAAGGAAAAAATCAACAACTTATGTAAGAATCAAGAAGAAATGGATGAAAAAATCAATAACTTATGTAAGAATCAAGAAATGAAAAGTGATATAGCGGCAATAAAAAACACCATGGAAAGTATCAACAGTAGACTAGAAGAAGCAGAGGACTGAATTAGCGAATTAGAAGACATGGAAGCAAAACACACCAAAACTGAACTGCAATTGGAGAAACAAATTAAAAGACAGGAGGAGAGCCTAAGGGAGCTAAGGGACAACATGAAGCGAAGCAACATATGAATAATAGGGGTGCCAGAACAACAGGAAGAGGAAAAAGGGTTAGAAAACCTATTTGAAGAAATAATGTCAGAAAACTTCCCTGATGTGGGGAATAAAAAAGTCACAAACAGATAGTCCCAAACAAGATGAACCCAAAAGGACCCACACCAAGACACATCATAATTACTATGCCAAATGTTCAGGACAAAGAGAGAAACTTAAGGGCTGCAAGAGAGAGACAGAAACGTATACAAGGGAGCTCCCATTAGATTATCAAATGATCTCTCAACAGAAACACATCAG
The DNA here is from genome assembly GCF_951640355.1 of Cnephaeus nilssonii. Lineage (NCBI taxonomy): Eukaryota > Metazoa > Chordata > Mammalia > Chiroptera > Vespertilionidae > Cnephaeus > Cnephaeus nilssonii. Next base: position 86,443,871 of record NC_137071.1, read on the forward strand.
GCCAGAAAAGAATAGAAGGAAATTTACAAAGTGATGTAAAGCAAGGGACTGAATCCAACAATACTCTACCCAGCAAGACTATCATTCAAAATAGAAGGGGAAATAAGGAGCTTCACTGATAAAAAAAAAAAAAAAAGGCTAAGGGAATTTATCACTACCAAGCCAGCAATGCAAGAAATGCTGAAGGGACTGGAGTAAAAAGAAGAAATAAAAAGGTAAGAAAGAACACAGGCACAAAAAATAAAAATGGCTACAAACAATTACCTTTCAATAATAACTTTAAACATAATGGACTAAATGCTACAATCAAAAGACATTGAATGGGTGAATGGATAAAAAAACATGACCCATACATATGCTGTCTACAAGAGACCCACCTCAGAAAAAGGGACTCATATAGACTGAAAGTAAAGGGATGGAAAAATATCTTTGAAGCAAATGGAAATGAAAAAAAAAAAAGCTGGGGTAGCATTACTTATATCTATAAATATAGACCTCAAAATGAAGGCCATAACAAGAGATATGGAAGGCCATTTCATAATACTAAAGGGATTGATAAAACAAGAGGATATATCCCTGATAAACATATATGCACCCAATGCAGGAGCACCTAAATACAGAAAAAAAAAAACACTCCTGGAAGATATCAAGGGAGAGATCAACAACAATACAATCATAGTAGGGGACTTTAATACACCACTGACATCACTGGATAAATACTCTAGACAAAAAATAAGCTAAGAAACAGCAATCTTAAATTACTCACAAGATCAGATGGACTTAATAGACATCTTCAAAACATTTCACACCAAAGCCACGGAATATAGGTTCTTCTCTAATGCATATGGGACATTTTCAAAAATAGACCACATATTGGGTCACAAGCAAAGTCTACCCAAATTCAAGAAGATTGAAATCATATTAAGCATTTTCTCAGACCACAATGGCATAATATTAGAAATAAACTACAATAAAAACATGCCAAAAAATTCAAACACTTGGAAGCTGAATAGCATGCTATTAAACAGTGATTGGGTTACCAAAGAGATCAAAGAAGAAATTAAAAACATCCTGGAAACTAATGAAAATAAAAACACAACAATCCAAAATCTATGGGAGACAATGAAAGCAGTCCTGAGAGGGAAGTTTATAGTGCTACAGGCCTAACTCAAAAAAAAAAAAAAAAAAAGAAAAAGAAAAAGAAAAAATGGTAATAAATCATCTAACTCTACATCTCAAAGAATTAGAAAGAGAGCAACAAGAAAAGCCCAGAGTGAGTAGTAGGAAGGAGATAATAAAGATCAGAGCAGAAATCAATGACATAGAGACAAAAAAAAAAAACAATACAAAAGATTAATGAAAGCAAGAGCTGGTTCTTTGAAAGGATAAGCAAGATTGATGAACCTCTAGCCAGGCTCACCAAGAAGCAAAGAGAGAGGACTTGAATAAACAAAATCAAAAATGAAAGAGGCAAAATAACAACAGACCCCACAGAAATACAAAGGATTGTTTAAAAATACTATGAACAAGTCTATTCCAACAAAGTGGACAACCTGGAGGAAATGGGCATGTTCCTAGAAAAATACAACGTTCCAAAACTCAATCAGGAAGATTCTAAAAATCTAAATAGGCCAATAACTATGAAAGAAATTGAAGCAGTCACCAAAAAGCTTCCAACATACAAAAGTCCGGGGCCAGACGGCTTCACAGGGGAGTTTTACCAAACATTCAAGGAAGAACTAAAATCTATCCTCCTCAGACTATTCCAAAAAATTCAAGAGGTAGGAACACTTCCAAGCTCATTGTATGAAGCCAGCATCACCCTAATACCAAAACGAGATAAAGACAACACAATTAAAGAGAAATACAGGCCAATATCCCTCATGAACATAGATGCCAAAATCCTCAACAAAATTCTAGAAAATCAAATCCAGCAGCACATCAGAAAGATCATACACCATGACCAAGTAGGATTTATCCAGGGGATGCAAGTATGGTACAATATTCACAAAGCAATAAACGTGATATATCACATAAACAAATTGAGAGATAAAAATCACACAGTCATATCAATTGATGCAGAAAAAGAATCTGACAAAATCCAAACCCCTTTCTTGATAAAAATGCTCAGCAAGGTGGGAATAGAAGGTTCATACCTCAACATAATAGAAGTCATATATGACAAACCCACAGCCAACATCATACTCAATGGGCAAAAACTAAAACCATTTCCCCTAAGAACAGGAACAAGATAGGGATGCCCACTCTCACCACTCCTGTTCAACATAGTACTGGAAGTATTAGCCATTGTGATCAGACAAGAAGAAGAAGTAAAAGGCATCCAAATTGGAAAAGAAGAAGTGAAGCTGTCCTTATTTGCAGATGACATGATGATGTACATAGAAAACCCTAAAGACTTCATCAAAAAATTATTAGGCTTAATAAATGAATTCGGCAATGTATTAGGATACAAAATTAATGCCAAAAAATCTATGGCATTTTTATACACCAATAATGAACTTACAGGAAGAGAGACTAAAAATGCAATCCCATTTACCATTGCAGCAAAATATTAAGATACCTAGGAATAATCTTAATGAAGGAGGTAAAAGACCTATACGCGGAAAACTACAGGACGCTAAATAAAGAGATAGAGGAAGACGTAAACAGATGGAAGAACATACCGTGTTCATGTATTGGTAGAATCAACATCATTAAAATGTCCATACTACCCAATGCAATCTATAGATTCAATGCACTCCCCATTAAAATACCAATGGCATATTTCGCAGACTTAGAACGAACTTTCCAAAAATTCATCTGGAATAAAAAAAGACCCCGAATAGCCACAGTAATCCTGAGAAAGAAGAACAAAGTAGGTGGGATCTCAATACCAGATTTCAAGCTGTATTACAAAGCCACTGTTCTCAAAACAGCCTGGTACTGGCAAAAGAACAGATATATAGATCAATGGAATAGAATAGAAAACCCAGAAATTGACGCAAACCACTATGCTCAATTAATATTAGACAAAGGAGGCATGAACATACAATGGAGTCACGACAGTCTCTTCAATAAATGGTGTTGGGAAAATTGGACAGATACATGCAAAAAAAATGAAACTAGACCACCAACTTACACCCTACACAAAAATAAACTCAAAATGGATAAAGGACTTAAATATAAGATGGGAAACCATAAAAATACTAGAGGAATCCATAGGCAGCAAAATCTCAGACATATGCCAAAGCAATTTCTTCACAGATACTGCTCCTAGGGCAATGGAAACTAAAGAGAAAATAAACGAATGGGACTACATCAAAATAAAAAGCTTTTTCACAGCAATAGAAACCATCAACAAAACAATAAGAAAGCCCACTGCATGGGAGAATATATTTGCCAATGTTATCACTGATAAGGGCTTAATCTCCAACATCTACAGGGAACTCTTACAACTTAACAAAAGGAAGTTAAACAACCCAATCAAAAAATGGGCAATGGACCTAAATAGAATCTTTTCGAAAGAAGACATTAGGAAGGCCAAGAGGCATGTGAAAACATGATCAAAGTCACTAATCATCCGAGAGATGCAAATCAAAAGGACAATGAGGAACCATCTCACACCTGTCAGAATGTCTATCATCAACAAATCAACAAACAACAAGTGCTGGTGAGGATGCAGAGAAAAAGGAACCCTCGTGCACTGCTGGTGGGAATGCAGACTGGTGCAGCCACTGTGGAGAACAGTATGGAGTTTCCTCAAAAAACTAAAAAAGGAACTTCCATTTGACCCTGTGATCCCACTTCTAGGAATATATCCCAAGAAATTAGAAACACCAATTAGAAAGGATATATGCACCCCTATGTTCATAGCAGCACAATTTACAATAGCTAAGATTTGGAGACAGCCTAAGTGCCCATCAGCCGATGAGTGGATTAAAAAACTGTGGTACATCTACACAATGGAATACTACACTGCAGTAAAAAAAGGAGTTCTTACCATTTGCAACAGCATGGATGGAACTGGAGACCATTATGCTAAGTGAAATAAGCCAGTCAGTGAAAGATAAATATCACATGATCTCACTCATTTATGGAATATAATGAATATAAACTGATGAACAAAAATAGATCCAGAGACAGAGAAACATGGATCAGACCATTAAACCTGAGAGGGTAGGTAGGGGAGGGAAGGGGTAAAGGGGAGAAATCAACCAAAGGACTTATATGCATGCACATAAGCCTAACCAATGGACACAGACAACAGGGGGGTGAGGGAATGAAGGTGGGGATAGGGGGGCTAATGTGGAAATAAGGACCCATATGTAACACTGTAATCAATCAATAAATAAAAAGAATAAAATGAGCTAAAAAAAAAAAGACCTAGATTCCATATTTAAAGGAAGAAGAAAGATTGCTGAGCCTATTTGAAAAGACTTCTAGAAGCTCAAATTATGTTTTCACAGAATTCCATTTAACTTCTGTTGTAAAAAATCATTAAGGTGAATAAATCCAAATTAAAATATATAATACTAGAGGCCCGGTGCACGAATTCGTGCATGGGTGGGGTCCCTTGGGGTGGCCTGTGGGATTGGGCCTCAGCTTCACAGACCCACAGCCCCCAGCTTTGGAGCCCCACAGCCCTGCAGCCTCACCTGGCACCCTGCCTTGGCCTCATACTGCCCCCTCACCTGCTCCACCATTCTGCCTGTGGGGCAATAGATTGGGGCCGGGGCCCCCCACCCCGCTCCCTCATCGCCTTGGAGCTGGGTGGTAGCCCCACCCCCCGCCGCCACTGCTGGTCGCCATCTGCAAGGCAATCGATTGGGGCCAGACCCCCGGCCACCACTGCTGGTCACTGTCTACAGTGTGATTGGTGGGGCAATCAGGCCCCCGCTTGCACCCACCTTGGCCTGGCACCACCTGCTCACCTGCTCCACCATCGTGCAGCAGTCCTGCTCTCATCAGGCTCCATCAGAGCCGGCAGCACCTCCAGTGCCACCTGCTGCCAGCACCACATCTCCAACACTCGCCATGTTCCGCGCCGCCCCCTGGTGGTCAGCGCACGTCATAGCGAGCGGTCAAACTCCCAGTCAAGGGGACAATTTGCATATTAGGTTTTTATTATATAGGACTAGAGGCCAAATGCATGAAAACTCATGCAAGAGTAGGTCTTCCTTTCCCTGGCCTCCAGCACTGGCTTCCCTCCTGCACCCAGGACCTGGGCTTCCCTCCTCTGGCCGCCAGCAGGCAATCAGGACCCAGGCTGCTTCCCTCCTCCAGCTTCCAGGACTCAGGCTGGCTTCCCTTGGGCTTCCCGAGGTACCCGGTACCCAGGCTGGCTTCCCTCCAGCTGCCTACAGGCACCCAGGCTCCAGCTTCATCAGGAAGGATGTCTGGAATGATGTCCAGAAGGACATTCACTCTAATTAGCATATTACCCTTTTATTATTATAGACTAGAGGCCCGGTGCACAAAAATTCGTGCACTGGAAGAGGGGATCTCTCAGCCCAGCCTGCCCCCTTTCACAGTCCGGGAGCCCTCAGGGGATGTCCTAAGCCACAGTCTGGCCTCCCTCTGCAGGAGGCAACCAGGCCGATCAGGGGAAGATGCTGCCCCCATCACCCCGCTGCTGCTGCCACTGCCGGCCACCACGGCTGCCAGCCCTCGGCCCTCACTTCTTAGTGCTGGCTCCGCCCCTACCCACTGGTAGATGAGGGGTGATCTCGGGCCAGGCTGGCTGTGAGAGGGCCGGTGGGAGGTTGAGGCATAGCAGGTCGCACCCTGTCTAGCATCTGCGGAGGCATGGCGCTGGGACCAGGCCCATGCTGCTGCCTCTATGGCTGCCTCTGAGGAAGGGGCAGCATTGGGACCAGGACTGCACAGCCCCCTCTCCCGCTGCCTCTCCCATGCCGCCACCTCTCCCACGCTGCCGACCCTCTGCCCTCACAGCCACTGTGGCTTTGTCTGGAAGGACGTCAGGAAGGATGTCCAGAAGATGTCCGGTCTATCCAGTCTAATTAGCATATTACCTTTTTATTAGTATAGATTGTCAAAAAGATTAAGGTATATATTGTTATCAAATATTATTACTGTCTGGTGTCATCTGATTATACAGAAGGCTTTTATTAAATGACTGTCCTTTGTAGATATACACCTGTACTGTTTTCCTCTCAACTTGCTTCCAAACCACATACTATGTGACACCCCTCTCTAATGGCCAGTTTTACATGTGTAAACAAAAGATTCATAAGTCTGCTCTAAACAGGGGATATCAGAGTCTACTGCAGAAAAGGTTTTGAGGATTTGAAAATGTCTTACCCCAGATATGAGAAACACTTTGCAGAAGTCCAAAACTGGCAGAATCTGTAGAAAACTGGCAGCTTCCAGTGTATCTTGAAGGTTGTCCATATTAAGAGAAAGTTTTGCAGTATAAATGAAATCAATAATTTTCCTTAAACCGACTTTGCTCACGCCATGAAGCTTAATGCACATTAAATCTTGTTCTTTCATTCCACCTTAAATAAAAAGACATTCAATTAAATGAAAACAGGTAATTTAATTAAGGTCAAACTCATTTCTGCTGCTAATTAGATACAATAAAATAAAAACAAGTTTTATTCTGCATGAGCATTCATGTCAGTTAGGCTTCTGCATAATTTATAATTAAAAGAGTGTACTTAAAAGGAGTATTTCTATACTAATGTTCCCCTGTCACTTCGTATCTTTTGATGAATGAAAGATTCTAGTAGTGGGACCCAGAGTCTCTGATGCCCATTCATATTTGTGTCTAGGGGAAATAAAAGCAGTGAAATAAAGGAGGATGGAAGTATGAAAGAGGTACATACATTTCTCAAGTTTAAAAAGCACCAACCACACTTACTTGTATATTCCTTTTGAAACTGTTTCTTCTTATAAAGACACAGACCAAAAGACTTGAATGCACTTTAGAAATAAAAAAAAAACTTGAACACACATTTTTCATATTGTTGTAACATGGATGCAGAGTTCAAAAAGGCAACCTACCTGTGAACATAGCCTTGAAGTAATCACTGGCAGAGGCCATCATGACTCTATGCACAGGGAAGGCATCATCCGTGTCACCTGGCATCAGGGTCACATCACAAAGCAAGCCTTCATGTCGAAGCTGGTCAAAGCCCTACAACAAGAACATGAGTTGCACCACTAATCAAGGTAAAATGGGTATACAAACCTCCATGTGCTAAAATTCTGTTTACATACTAATGTGAGTGCCATCTATTTGGAAAGTAAAGACAATAGAATAATTACTCAGAAGACAAAAAAATAGAACAGCTTACTTGATATTTGACTATATTTAATTCATTGTAGATAAAATATAACATTAAGACTAATTTAAATTAAGAACAAATAAGGAGAAAGCTATATTCATTCACTTTTTTACACAAACATTGGCTTTTACCTTATTTTGGAAAACAATTACCACGAATACTTTCATTTCCTCATGTGCAGAATTATGGTGTTAGACTACCATTATTTTCCATAATAATATATTTATTAAGAGTCCTTTTACAAACCTTACTGAGATACATTGTTTTTGTTTGAGGAGTTGTTTATTTGTTTGTTTGTTTGTTTGTTTGTTTGTTTTGAGAAATAGAGAGCATTTGTGTTGGCTGCAAGATAGGAGTTCCTTTCTACCAACTAGAATGTTTCATCTCTTTGAGAATAGGGATGGTGTCTTAGGTATCCTTGTACTCTGTACATTGCTGCTGCTTGATCAATTATCTTTCAAGTTTTGGATTTAATTATCGTTGAAAAAAGGAGCGCAGGAGACATAATTGTTCCCAAATATCTAAAGTCTAGTGAGGAATTAATAGGCTAGCAACCACAGAACAACTAGGCGGTTGTTTCTTTGGTCCTCTCTGGGGAGAATGAAACACATTAAGTTTATAATAGGAGAGCAAACGCACAAAAAAAGAGATAATACACAATTTAATAGTGAGGCTCAAAATGAAGATTTTGCCAATATTGAGTCTGCAGTTTCAAAAATGGAAATGTGTTTTTATAAAAAATCATAAGATACTCATACAAATTACTTTCTAATAATAGAATGTAATATAATACAGAATGTAATACAACAGGAACAGTAAAGATTACTCTGCCCCTTCATATTTTAATGACCTCAAATAAAACTTTTATTTAAAATTATGTTTCATGGATTTACAAAGCAAAAGGCATGACATACCAAAAAATGCAGTTTTAGAAATATTGATCCTACACATATGTATGTAATCTAAACCTCAGTCTAAATGTTTTCTCATCATAACTTTTAAATTGCTTTTTAAAGAAATGCTTGGATCTACAGAACTGGAACTTCAAAAGAGATAATGTGATCCAGCCACTTTCTCTCTGGAGAGATATATATTTTTATTTTAAACATATTTATACAACATACATATGTATCATATTTTCTCTTTCTAATAGTGATTGACATATGTTTTTGTTCACGAGTATCAAATCTTTCAGAAATGACCCTTTCCTTTATAAACATAAACATTATATACCCCATGCTCGCTATTTTCATTGTTAAATCATCTCCTTTCCTGTTACTTATTAAAAGTAGATGTAGAAAGAGATGCCAATTTTAGGGGAATATTCTAATGCAGAAGGCAAGAAGTAGCTTTTTGAAAATTCATATATGCAGTCTAAATTGCAATAAGTGTAAGGGGGTTGCCTTTCAAATGTAGATGAGCATTGGGAAGTACTGAATGAAAACACTGGACCCAATGGGATGGTCAAGCAATACAGAAAGAGGGAAGGAACCATCAGCTAGAAGAGTTGAGGGACTAGTATGTTTAAATTCCCCAGTGCTTGGCACTTGCTTGGAATTTAATAAATGTTCAATTGGTAAATGAACAAACAAACTAAATTTTCCTCATAAACCACCACTTGGTATTTTAAAACCATGTAGTCACAATGGGAAGAACTATAATTTTCTGACAAGCCTACTAGAAACCAGGAACTTTATTTGTGAAACTTCTCCCAATAATAAAATAAATTGTACCTATAGTGTTTATTTGTGGTAAACTGTACAAGCCAAGATAAGACAAAAGGAATTAAACCAAGGTTTAGGGGGTGGGGGGAGGTTGGCTCCCAAGGGCTTGCTTTTTTGTCTCCCTCAATTAAATTTCAGATTAAAAAATTAAATGTCTACTTGTTGTAAAAATATGAAAGAATATAAATAGAAAACTAAAAGTCCACCTCTTCTAAGTACCAGGACTAACTACTGTTAACAGTTTAATTTATAATATTAAAAGCATAATATACTAATTAGACAGACAAGCTTCTGGACAAAGCCAGGGCTGCAAGGGAAGCCTGGGTCCCAGGTGCCTGCTGGAGGCCAGAGGGAAGCCCGGGGCCTGGGTGCCAGAGGGAAGCTGGTGCCTGGAGCTGGGGGAAGGAAGGCCTACTGTTACATGAATTTCATGCATTGGGCCTCTAGTATCTACACTAATAAAAGAGTAAGATGAAAATTGACCGTATCTTCGCGACACCCACCAGCCAATCAGGAGTGAGTATGCAAATTAACCCAACAAAGATGGCGGGTCAATTTGCATATGCAGGCACTGAGAGGCCGGGGGGGTGGGACACTTGCATCGTTGCCATGGTGATGACGCAGGCATTCCACACCGCCCCATCCGCTCAGGGCTTCTGGGCAGTGTGGGAAGGGGGAAAGGTGGCTCCGGCCAGAGCGAAGGCAGTGCCAGCAGCCAGGGGAAGGAAGATTCTTGCATGAATCTTCGCTCCGGCAGGAGCAAAGGCAGTGCCAGCAGCCAGGGGAACGAAGATTCTTGCATGAATCTTCGTGCATCGGGCTTCTAGTATATATATAATTGACCCTTGAACAACATGGGGTTGAACTGCATGGTTCCACTTATACCTGTATTTTTTTCAATAAATACTGCAAATGTATTTATCTTCCTTATGTGATCCTTAATAAAATTTTCTTTTCTATAGCTTATTTCATTGTACAATACAGTATATAATACATATAACATGCAAAATACCTGTTAATCAACTATGTTATAGGTAAGGCTTCTAGTCAACAGTAGACTATTAGTAGTTAAGTTTTTGGAGGCATCAAGTTATATATGGATTTGTGACTATGCTGGGGAAATAGGGGTGTCAGCACCCCTTACCTGTGTTGTTCAAGGATCAACTGTACTTCTAGGCGCGCTCGCACGCATGTGTGTGTGTGTATGTGTGTATGTGTGCGCGCGCATGAGCGCGCACACGTGTATAATCTATCTTTGGCTTGTATGTACACAGGAATTATTATTTTATATTTTTTTTACTTATTTCAGAGAGGAAGGAAGAGGGAGAAAGCGGTAGAAACATCAATGATGACAGAGAATCATTGACTTGCTGCCTCCTGCATGCCCCACACTAGGGATCGAGCCCAAAACCTAGGCATGTGCCCTGACTGGGAATCGAACCATGACATCTTGGTTCATAGGTCGATGCTCAACCACTGAGCAAAGAATATGCAGTTTTAAAGAATTATTAATAGCCACTAGCAAGTAAAAGCATATGGTTTCTCTTGTGAATTTATTACACCTTGGGTATTGGCTAAAAAGAGAGATGTCACGATACCAATGAAATGAGACTAAGTACTGAATGCTGCCTTATTTTATTCATCAAATAATTTTTGAATCTTCTTCTCTGAGATATATGTAGATAATATTTTGAAAGGTAATCATGGCTTATTCAGCCTAAAGCAATGATTTATTTTCTTCTGTCAAAAAAAAAAAAAACTTCTTGGCTTATTCACAAGCACTCCTGTGTTTCAAACATTCCTACAAATATTTTATACTAGAAATTGAGCATCATGATGTATGTCATTTCTCATTTGGTCCATACTCCATTAAAACTACTTGTTGAGGTATATATTTAATCCTCAAATTCTGAACAGCTCAGCTAAGACACCAGGAGCTTTTACCCTCTGCACAAACTTGATAATCTTGCTTCTCTTTACAAGATCTTAAAAAAAACCCACCTCTAATCTTTCTCAATTAATCTGGAATCCTCAAAGAAAAGAAGATGAGGCTCCTAGATCACTTTTGGCACATTCTGAGTATCTTCTCTTGTAAGCTTAATTTATCTGTCTTTGGCAAACTGTCTACTTTTGTGAGGTTTTGCATTTATTTTCAGTGCATATAGTTTCCCTTTCTATCTGTTTCACAGCCTTTATTTTCATACGCATAAATAAATAATCTCACTCTCCAATTCCATATTTGCTAATTTTATTCCTGATTATCTATCTTTATCCAAATAAGATGTGTCAATTCAGACTTTTTTCATACGGATTCTAAATATCTTGTTTGCATGTGGTTATCTGGATATCCTAGCTCTGTCTAAAGAAAAAAAAATAAAATTGCTTTTCCAACATAATTTGTTGTACAGAAGCAGGCAGTCATTTCTCTAAACAATTTTTCTATAGTTAAGTAGTCACTGAACATCGTTGGTAGGTCCTGTGACTTAAAGCGAAACAACATATAACAAAACCAATTTTACCACAGGTTAATTGATATAAACGAGAATTAAATTTCTATGGCATCTCATCAACATTATAATGAAATGATGTTGAATGAAGCAATGTTATTCCAGGATGTTGTACACTAATCTTATAGAGAATGCACACATTAAAAGAAAAAGTGGAAGGGGTCATTCTTCTCCACAATTCTCATCTGCCCTCTATATAGCAGTCTCCTGTTATCCACAGTTTAGCTTTCCATGGTTTCAGTTATCTGTGGTCAACCATAATCTGAAAGTATTAAGTGGAAAATTCCAGAAATAAACAATTCATAAAATTTAAATTGCATGCTGTTCTGAGTAGTGTGATGAAAACGTATGCTACTCTGCTTTGTCCTGCCTGGGAGAGATGTGAATCATCCCTTTTTGTCCAGCATCTCCAGGCTGTATATATGGTCTTCACCCATTAGTCACTAGGAGTCATCTCCATGATCAGATCAGTATCATCAGAGAGAGAAAGGGGGAAAGGAAGGGAGGGAGGGAAGGAAGGAGGAGACCAGACCACATTCACATAACTATCCTATCTAATAATAGAGTAACATGTAAATTACCATCACTCCGCTACGCCCACGATTGGGCGGCGGGAGGCTGGGGGGCGGGACTCAGGGTGGCCTATCCGGCCATTGAGAGGCACGGATCCGCTGCCACTGAGGGGGGCTACCCTGTTGTTGAGAGGCGCAGGGGGCGGGAGATCAACGGCCAGATCGAGGCCAGATCCGCGGCCGCTGAGGGGGCCTGTGCGGACATCCAGCTGCATCTCTCAATGGCAGGGTAGCCAGGTGTCCACGGCAGCCCCCCTCAGCAGCTGTTGAGAGGCGCAGGGGGCGGGAGTCCCACCCCCTGCGCCGCTCAACAGCAGGGTAGCCCCCCTCAGCGGCCACGGACCATCAAAAGCGTGGCAGCTGGATGCCTTTCCACTCAGGCACCAGGCCTTTCAGAAGCCTCTGCCGCGCTGGAGGCTTCTGAAAGGCCTGGTGCAACAGCGGACAGGCACCCAAGTACTATTAAATAGAGTTAGGTATATATGTAATTCCCTGAAGGACTGAATATTTTAAATAAGTTTGATAAATTTTAAAATGACCATATTAGAACAGAAGAGGATACATGTTGACATTACACAACTATAGTATAGAAATCAGATGAGCTACAAATAATTAATACCAAAAATTGGTTGGTTATCAATAAATTTTAAATTAAATATAATGCCATTGTGAAAAAAGCTTGATTGATACTGGTACTCAGGTATTAAAAAGAAATTTGATAAGCAAATCTTTTCACTAAATTCTGCATTGGAAATAACTTATTAGTATATTCTATCTAGTTTTGATCAGTGAAATTTCAAAAAATAAATGGAGTAAAAAGAAACTGCATCTTGAGAAGAACAATACAAATTATTAATAAAAATATGTTTTATGAACAAAGGTTAAGGAATTAAAAAAGTAAATTAAGCAATGGGTTTACTTCAATCTTTAAGTAAATGTAATGTATTTTATTAAAACAATACAATCGCTATGTTTTATAAGGTTGCTCTTCATTTATTTCAGGGGACAGAAAAGAAACAGATGCACATCTAAGATAGATATATAGATTGAATATAGAACTTTATATTAATGTTAATTAAACTCTGCTCTCATTATATGACACTTCTTGGAGTAAAAAAAAAAGCTTCTAATGGTCTTCTATCATTGCATTATATCACAATATAAGACTTTAAAGACTTCTCTAATCTTGCTCCAATTTAACTGCTCAACCTTATTTTTCATTATGTCCCTAAGTACTCTGACTCATCTTATCAGATTGTTCTCCAGACTATCTGATTGGTAAAAACCCAGACTTACTCCTTTTCTAGTAACTTTATGCCATTGTCTTTCACTTAGAATATCCTCTCTCCTTCAAAGCCTAGTTAAAATTTGACCTCCTTTGGGGTATTATACTAAGAGATATAAGTCAGAAAAAGACAAATACCATATGATTTCACTTATATGTAGAATATGAAAAACAAAATATATGAACAAACAAAACAGGAACAAACTCATAGATAACAGAACAAATTGAAGGTCAACAGATGGCATGGGAGTTGTGGAGATGTGTGAAGGGATTAAAAAGTACAAATTGCCAGTTACAAAAATAGTCATAGGAATGTAAAGTACAGCATAGAAAATACAGTCAATAATACTGTAATGACTGTGGATGGTATCAGATGGGAACCAGACTTATTGGGGTGACCATTTTGTAAGGCATATAAATGTCTAATCACTATGTTATACATATGACACTAATATGACATTTTATAACATCTGTAATTGGAAAATAAATTGTTTTAATTGACCTCCTTTGTAAAGCTATCTCTAACCAAAACTCTAGAATAATTAGACACCTGTAGTGGGTCTCACAAGTTAGCATTTAATTATATCCTATAGATTTCTGTGTCCAGCAAAGATGAAGTTATAGGGACTGGATTTATTTTACTGCTTGAAACAACTTAAAACCAGACAAAATGAAAAAAAAATAAGAGTGTATGAAAGAGAAGGGTCTGTGCAAGATGAGAAATGAATTAGATGAGCCCCATGACTGCTTACTGCCTGAACTGTCCAATTACAGGCAGTAGGAGCTCAGGTGAAACCTGGCATCTTCCCAAGATTGAGAGTCTGGGGAAGTTAAGTCAGCCAGGTTTGTAGGGCAGAATACAAGAGGAGAGATCTGCACAGAGTGACAGAAATCTAAAACCAGTTCCCCTCAAGTATTCAGGAGTGTTCTAAGTGCATTTGTCTGGGGAAAGAGACATCTGAAAGAACAAACATCATTATCCAAGGCTCACAAAGAGCTGAGAATAGTTCCTATCCAACCCACAAGGGCGGAAACCTTACAATTCCTGCGCTTTAGATAGAGTACTCAAAAGTATTTGCCTCAGTACTGGAGAAAAGTTTGTCCTAGAGAAAATGTTACTCTGGTTATACCTCATAAAGCTTAAAAGTAAATGTCTTAATAGACATTTATTAAGTATTTACCATGTACCCCACCAGTCGATTATAGACATTCAAAAACAACAAATTAGATCCTAGATCTTGGATCTCACAGATAGGTGATATTAACAGGGACTAAGAGGGAGGGACTGAAGAAGCCACTAACTCTGCCTGGGTCACACAAACTCCAACTTCAAAAGGCATTGAAAGTAACTATCAGGGAATGTATCCATGGAAGAGACTGTTTTACGAAGTCTCACTATGCAGGATTATGCACTGAATAACTATTGTGGGAAGGACATGCGATTAGGCCAAAACAAGAACTCTAATTTTACCACTTGCTATATAAGATGTATCATTATGAGTGAATAAGGATTTACCAAACAGAAAAAGTAAAATATGGGCATTTCAGGGACAGGAAATGGGTGCAAAGACACTGAAGTGTGAAGGAATAATATATGTATAGAGAATAGTAAAAAATCAAAAGTTTTCCAGGCATTTGCCTTTAATATCTGTCCCATTAATTCTAAGGTAAAGCAGAAGCAAAGATTATATCACTTAATGGATAATGGATTAGAGATTGGCAAGATTGGAGTTATGGCAGAACAACAAGGACTATAAAATCAAAGCTGCTGAAAGAAAATCTTGTAAATCATGTGTATAATAAGATATTTGTACCAAGAATATATAAAGAACTCTTCCAACTGAATTATATATATATATATATATATATATATATATATATATATATATATGCCAAGCGACTGGAACAACAGAACAATCGGAATGACCAGTTGCTATGCAGTGGTCAACTGGCCTGATTGGGGCCCCGATCAGCCTCCCCCAACCTCCCACGGCCCTTCCCCCAACCAGGCCTGCCCCTGATCAGCCCCCCCACCCCAATCAGGAGCGGGGCCAGCCAGCCAACCTCCCATGGTCCCTCCCCCCCGCCGGCCAATTGGCCCCCATTGGGCCAGGAGGACGAACCCCATCCATGCACGAATTCATGCATCAGGCCTCTAGTAGAAAGATAAATAACCAAATTAAAAACTGGGCAAAGGATCTGAATAGACAGTTCTTCAAAGATGATATAGAGATGGCCATAAACACAAATGAAAAGATGCTTAACATCATTAGGATGAGGGAAATACAAATCAAAACCACAAGATACTACTTAACACATACTAGTATGGCTATAATAAAGAAGACATAATAAGTGTTGGCAAGAAAATGGAAAAGTTGGAAACCCCATACACTGCCCAAGGAAATGTGAAATGGTATAGTCACTTTGGAAAACACTCTGGAAGTTCCTTTTTTAAAAAAAAAAAAATTAGGCATAGAATAACTATATGAACCACCAATTCCATTCCTAGGTGTACATAAAAGATCATTGAAAACATGTCCACACAGACACTTGTACATGTATGTTCATAGTAGCATTATTTATGCATGCTACAATGTGGATGAACATTGAAAGCATTATGCTGAGTAAAAGAAATCAGTCACAAAAGACCACATACTGTATAATTCCATTTATATGAAATGCTCAGAATAAGCAAATCTATAGAGACAGAGAGTAGATTAATGTTTGCTTAGAGTTAAAGAAGGGGTTTGGGGATAAGTGAGGAGTGATTGTTAATGGATACAGGTTTGTTTTTGAGGGGATGATAATGTTCTACAATGGATTATGGTGATATCTGAAAAACACTATGAATATATTAAAAACCATTGAATTGGCCCTGACAAGTGTGATTGGTTTAGTATCAACCCATGCACCAAAATGTTGCCAGTTCGATTCTTGGTCAGGGAACATGCCCAGGTTGCAGGTTTCATCCTCTATCAGGTGCATACAGATGTTTCTCTCTCTCTCTCCCTCCCTCTCTCTCTAAAAAAAAAATCAAAGATATTTAAATGTATGTATGATACAAATAAATAAGTAAAAACCATTGAATTGTACACTTTAAATGGGTGAATACATGCTATATAAATTTTTCTCTCATAAAGCTGTTACTTTTAAGCAATGAAGGTGCTAGGAAGGGTTTGAGTCAATGAAGTACCTACCATAGGATGGGGTAGTAAAAGTACTAGTAAGATGATGACAACCTGGGTAACAGAATGAAGTCAAAGGAGGGAAGTTGTCCATAATACCCACAGCTGGAGTAGCAGGAAAGGAGTGAGGAAAATGAAATAATCCTTGTTTTTTACCAGTTACTACTTAAGCAAACCTTACTTAATCTTCCTTACTTGAGTAAGTCTTTTGCACTGTTAATTCCATCCTGGATTCTCCTGAGATTTATTCAAGGTCCAAGCTTATTAGGTATCAAAATTCTTTCCAGGCACTTTCTTTGACAGCTTAGTTTGCTAAAGCCTACTTAATGGAGACGACTAATCTGTTAGAGCAGATCAGGACCACCAGATGGACACTTTATTTGGCAAACCCATCACTTCTGATCAGCTACATTTTCTCTGACACCTTCCCTGTTTGGCTCAAATGGAAGGAAAATAAATCATGCACCTTACTTTCCCATAAATTGTCACATTTAATCCTCATATCTCTTACCCATATTACAGATAAGGACGCTGGCCTAAAGAGGATAAATGACTTTCCCAAAGTCACTTAACTATCTGGTAAGTGGTAAAACTAGGATTCCACTTATGGCCTAAATACACGTCCTTCCATCCTTCCAACTACAGTTATGCAGTGGGTAATTCTTCAGAATGAAACTTCTTAAAACAGCCTTTCCCCCTGGATCTGTTCCCCTGACAGGTACTTTCAATGCTTTTGAAGCTGGAGTTTGTGTGATTGCTAATTTTAAAACAATGATAGCATTTACACATTAAACACTTCTCTAGCTTGTTCCCTTGACAACCACACACCTAAGATTAGATACCAAAAAAAGGTCCCTGTTACTGCTTGTACTTAACAATCTCCATTTGTGAGAACATAATTTTAATAGACTTTTAAAGAGTATACAAAAGTTTTCAAAAGCAATATAAATTGGTAGCTCTATGCCACCACAGAAAATATTAATACATTAAAAAATCAGTTTAGAAAAGATTATCTTTACTTAATACAAACTCTCAGGTTATTTTCACATCACTGTGCCTACAATCAGCCTGGATCAACAAAGGCTGAGCTAAAACTTGACAGAGCTAAGGGTTCTAAGACACAGCTACACTTGTTTTGTCAACCATTATATATTTTTTAAATTACAAAGGTAATGTGCAAAAATATTTCCATTTAAAACAAATTAAACAGTGAAGGGTTATACAGAACACAAAGTGCAAGACATCCTTCACCAGGTTCTCCTGATTACATTCATGTATATGTATGCATATCATATATTTTTCTACAAATAGATGGAATTGTACAATATATATTGACCTACTACTATTTTAATAGCTTTATTGAGGTGTAGCTAACATACCATACCATTTACCCATTAAAAGTGTACAATTCAGTGTTTTTTAGTATATTCACAAATAATATGTGCAACCATCTTCACAATAATTGTAGGATATTTTCATCACCTCAGAAAGAAACCCTAACCCTTAAGCTATCAACCTTGTGTCCTCGCATTTTCTCCAGCCCTAAGCAACCAGTAGCCCACTTTCTGCCTCTATTGGTTTCCCTATTCTGGACATCCTATCTAATAATAGAGTAATATGCAAATTAACCATCACTCCACAACAAAAATGGCGGCCCCCATATCCACAAGATGGTGGCGACCAGTCTGCTCAGCTCTGCTGCTGGAGTGTCCAGCCTGTCGGCAGGATCCGCCCCCAGACATGGCAGTCAGAGCCGGGACAGCAGGGCATGGAGGCTTCGGTGGCAGTGGGGAAGCCCCAGGCCCTGCAAACAGAGCCAGGACAGCAGGGCATGGTGGCTTCCGTGGCAGCGGGGAAGCCCCAGGCCCTGCAAACAGAGCCGAGCTGGGACAGCAGGGCATGGGGGCTTCCCTGGCAGCGGCGCAGCCCCAGGCCCTGCAAACAGAGCCGGGCCGGGACAGCAGGGCATGGAGGCTTCCGTGGCAGTGGAGAAGCCCCAGGCCCTGCAAACAGTGCCCAGACAGCAGGGCATGGTGGCTTCCGTGGCAGTGGAGAAGCCCCAGGCCCTGCAAACAGAGCCTGGACAGCAGGGCATGGGGGCTTCCTTAGTGTGTCAGTGTCCTCAAAGCTCCCAGGCCTGGCAGACAGAGCACACTGCAGGGCATTGGGGCTTCCTTCACATGGCACATGGCGGAGGCAGGCAGAGAGCGGAGAGCAGGGTATGGGGGCTTCATCTCCATGGCTGCAGCGAAACCTCCAGGTCCGTAGAGAGCAGAGAACCACAGGGAGTGGGCCTAAGCCATCAGTAGGACATCCCCTGAGAGCTCCTGGATTGTAGAGGGTGCAGGTTGGGCTGAGGGACCCCCGTGCATGAATTTCGTGCACCGGGCCTCTAGTTTCATATAAATGGAATCATATAATATGTGGTATTTTGTTACTAACTTTTTTCATGTATCATAATGTTTTCAAGGTTCATCCACATGTAGCATGTATCAGTACTTCATTCCTTTATACAGCTGAATAATATCCCATTGTATGAATATACCACATCTGTCCTCTTACTTTTTTCATTTTATATAATCTATCCATTCAATACATACAGATCTGTCTCGATTTTTTTCAGTGACTGCACATTATTACATAGTTGACAGAACATAATTTAGGTAGCCATTTTCCTATGGATGGATAATTAAAGTACTTCCATTGTTTCCCCATTATAACTTTAACTTATCTCCACATGATATGAGGGTTTCAGAAAGGGAGATGTCATCTGTCTTGATGAAAGGCAGACTTAGCCTCTAGAACAGTGGTTCTAAAATTATGTTTCTCAGACCTGTAGTATCACCTGGGAACTTACTAGAAATGCACATTTCTGGACCCCACCCCCCATTTTTTATTCAAAAAACGGGGTGGGGACCAGTTCACACTGTTTTAACAGCCATCCTCTTAGTGATTCTGATATGCACTAAAATTTGAGAACCACTGCTTTAAATCTGTGTCATTGCACTGCAGTGGCTTTTATTATTTGGTTTAAAATACATTTTAAAAATTAGCAGAACCACAAAAATTGGCATCTACACATGACTATGGTCATGGATAGGGCAGAAGTATAGTGGAGCGGTACATGAATCTCTTTGTATTTTCTTTAGAGAAAGTACTTTAATATAACAAAAATT
The DNA here is from genome assembly GCF_951640355.1 of Cnephaeus nilssonii. NCBI lineage: Eukaryota > Metazoa > Chordata > Mammalia > Chiroptera > Vespertilionidae > Cnephaeus > Cnephaeus nilssonii. Next base: position 86,463,630 of record NC_137071.1, read on the forward strand.
CTTTCCTCTCATGCTTCTCCTATCTGCTTGACCCATTATTCTCTCCATCCATAGCTTTCCAAAACCAACAATTAAACCATTTACATAAACTTAACATGCCAGGAGATAGAAATTGTTTCCTTCCTGAACCTCACATTTCTGTTTATGATACCCACAGAACAATGAACTCTAAAACCCAGCTCCCATTAGAAACGGAAGCATTGGGAAAATGTGATTTCACTGAATCACACAGATGGGAACTAGAAGGGAATTTAAAGATCTCCTAGTCAAGAATCATATTTTGGAGTTAAGAAAAATGAAGCCCAGAGAAATAACAACACAGCAAGGCCACAAAGCAAAGATAAGCCTATTTCCTCACTATGTTATCTATATATTATGCTAATACTATACTTTATACTATATATTGATTTATTATAATGGTTCTTGACAAGCTATATACATGAAATTCACCTATTTCTTTAAAAAATACATTTAGAAAGATTTATTTTCCTTATCTTACTAAGCAGAGAACACTAATATAATTTATATCTAGAAGACATTTATGAATATCCTGTATTATATGATTCTCTAACTCAGCAATGCCCATAGAGGTCAGGGAGTATCCACAAGGGTCAGAAGTACTTGGACTCACGAAGTCCCTACGCTAAATACCTCCATATTACAGTTCTATGTATTCTTTTGACTTTCTATTGTTTTTCTGTCCTCTCCTTTGATGTGAGTTATTACTTCTTACATCTACCAGTGTATTTGTATCCAGCAGTCTTCACATTGCCAATGTGAGTTGAGACACCAAATAAATAAAACCTTTAGAACTATGATAAAGGTGACAGTAAAATAAGTTGTGCATGAAGAACTAGAACATTTAGTATAGAGACTTGGTGATATTTATTTTGGCTGCAATATAGTGGAAAGTTAATGTTGCCAGATACAACATTCTCTAATAAAGTGCAATGATAGCAAGACTTCCTTTACACAAACACAACAAAGAATGGACGCTGGGGATTTTTTTAACACCAGGAAGGTATGCATTTTTCCTCTCAAATTTCTCCTCTGTTGTTTGTTTGCTTTTTTTAAATTGATAAACCTTATTTTTTAGAGAAGTTTTTGATTCACAACAAACTTGAGCAGAAAGTACAGAGAGCTCCCATATAACCCCACTCTCAAACGTGCCCACACCACACAAACCCCGAGTGCTTTCTGAAGCCATTAAACACTAGAAAAAGGACAGTTTAGAATACCTGTAACACCACAGAACTGTGGGTATTGCTGGTAAAGATGCGAGTCGCTCCTGCCTTGGAAGACTGCAAATGGGATGAGAGGCCCATTTCGCTGCTTCCAAGGGACAATTTCATGTGTTGGTCTTCCTCTTCCACAAGAGATCTAAAAATTTGTTTAAATCAGAAAGAGAGGCAAATTAAAAGTTGTCATATAATTCACAGTAATATTATTTCAAGAAATAATTTAGTACTAATCATCTGTCTATGGAATATACTGAATTTTGTTTCAATATATTTTAAAAGGCTCATAGCACTCTAACATTATAGAAGAAAAACATTTTTTAATATATTTTATTGATTTTTTACAGAGAGGAAGGGAGAGGGATAGAGAGTCAGAAACATCAATGAGAGAGAAACATTGATCAGCTGCCTCCTGCACACACCCTACTGGGGATGTGCCCCCAACCAAGGCACATGTCCTTGACCAGAATCGAACCTGGGACCCTTCAGTCCGCAGGCCGACGCTCTATCCACTGAGCCAAACCGGTCAGGGTGAAAAACATTTTTTTTTTTTTTTTTGCAAAAAGCTTCCCAAGGTCAGTAAAAATAAATGAGACCTAATAAAACAACCTACAAGCTGGTCAAAACCATAATCACAGAGGGTTTCACTTTTTTAGTGTCAGAGTAATTGCTTTTGGTATTTATTTCACTGTGTAGGTAGCAATACAATCAAATTATGCTATTCACAGTTAAAATAAATTTGGAATACCTACTTTTAGAAAGATAAAAAAAATCTCTCATTTATTGAATAGTCACTATGCATTAGGCACTTGCCAAGAAATTTACACAAATGATCCTTAAAAATATCTTTAAAAATATCCATTGCAATAGGTACTCTGATTGTCCTTTTTATTAAATATAGGACAAATGAGCTATAAAAGTGTTAAAAAATAATTGGCCTAAGGTCACAAAAATTTTTAAGTGGTTGGGATAGGATTTGAATATAAGTCTAGTCTTATTCTAAACTCAAACAGCCCCATTAATAAAAGGCAAAGATTAACTGTGATATATTACAACATTATTTCCTCTTCTGTTGTTAGTTATAGTTCTAATCAACCCAAAAGGAACAAAAATTTTTGCATGTTAAAATATTTTGTTTTCTAGCAATATCTCTTACATTATTTGGGGATTATTTAGATAAATAGCTACAGTGTAGTGGCATTTCTATCTTTTTAAAAAAAGAAGTAATAAAAATAATAAATACAAGTTATATCCATGTATATTATATCAGTAATTTTTAGGGGCGATAAAAAAGATTTTTAAAAAGGTTGGAGAACAGTAGTCAATAGATAATATATCAAAATATTTCATGGTTACCTCAGGTAGGTTACACTAAAAACAATCATCATGGTACAACCTTTCATTATTCCTTAGACCAGGCTGGCTTGTGTTTCCTTAGGTATACATTGCCAAAATTGTCTCTGAATCACCTGCCTAAAGAGCAGGGATCTCATGGTTCTGAATGGGTCTGTGCATGCATAATGTAGATTGCTAAAATTGACATTAGAAATCACGAAGGAAGAATGGATTTTCAAGTGCTAGAACTCTGTAATTTTCCCACTTATCCGTAACTACTTAAATGTTGAATTATTTGTATTACTAATTCCAGTCTATCCAATATCATAAAGATTTCACTTTTTTCCCTATCATACCTATAATCTAATTTGATCAGTTTTAACAAAAAAGTTTTAAGACTCTACCGGACTTTTAATAAAGATCCTGATTTTTAAATTCTGACACCAACCAGCAATAATTAGCAAAACTTCTGGCCTTGAGGGTGACATCAATTTTTCTTAATGATATTAAAGCCACAGTATAATAAAAATGAATTAATAATACAGTACCATGTTTTATTCAACTCTCTTGGATATTTAATAAAGAGAATAATTTAAATAAAAATTTAACAAGCATTAAAGAAAATGAATATAGCTTTCTTCTAGTTTCAGAAATAGCTTTAAAAGAATTAAAGTATATATAGGATATATACCATACACACACTCACACACACTTTTAAAGAGCTTTTGCAAAAGATATTCAACATTACATAATCAACTGGAAAATGGGTAATAGAAAGAAGGTGAGTGGTATCCCTAACCAGAAAGTTTCCATTCAACCAGAATTATTTTAATGGGATACTCAAGCAGAATGTCTTATTATTTTCTGTATTCCCTGCACAGAACCTTGCACATGAGAGGTTTAATATATGTCATTTGAATGAATGCAGAATCTAATTTTTGTGCATCATTCCAAAGACATCTCTTTATATTGCAGTGTTTTAAATGACCATCAATTATCATTTTTATAAAACCACATATATAACTGGGACAGAAGTATAGCTAAAACCACCTTGCCCCTATGACATATTCTGAAAATTGCTTTAAAAAATAAACTACAGAAAACAATTGTTTACTTGCCATTTATTTCTTGCTCTTAAAACTGAAAAGCAGAATGTAAAGATGCAGCCCTTTCTTGGCAAGATAATACCACTAGCTTTCTAATTAATTACTTCAAAAGCTGAAGAAGCCTTCAATAAATCATCTTCTTCATGACTTTTTATCAACATCGTTTGACTTTTTAACATTCAGAATACTCCATATTATTTCTGCATCAGTACATGCCATGTCAACCTTCTCAGCAGATTCAATATTCTCTTCTCTTTTTCATTAAGTTTACTGGATGTGAAGAGCACTGGTCTTCAACACTGCAAGGATGTGAAATCTCTCTACAACCCCCAGGTCACAATTCTATCAAGCTATCATTAGAGGAATTATTACCTGAGTAATTACAAAAACAAATAACATTTTAAATCATTTTTTCAAGGCACATGGTTAAAAGCAATATAAAGACCAATGGTTCTCAATAGGGGAAAGTGGACCAAAAGGATGTTTGCCTCCCCTCCCCCATGTTTGGCAATGTCTAGAGACATTTTTCATTGGTGCAAGGGGGAGGGGTTGTATCTAATGGGATGCTGATAAACAACTCCACATCAAAAATATCAAATGTGCCAAGGTTGAGAAACCCTGATACAGAGGGGTTAAGATCCTCAGGAAAAATTTTCTAAAGCAATTTCATGTTCTAAATAACTTCCCAGCCGAGAGTTGAATCCAGGAGATAACGGTGGCAGTAAGAAATACAGTAGGATTATTAATTGCAACTCTTCCAAGACCAAGACTACCTAACAATAAAATACCTCTGTTCTTTCTTGGCAAGACAATATGGCTGGCTTTCACATTATTAATTAATGGCCTATCAACTTGAAAAGTCAAGTGTTTACAGTAGATAAGTAGATAATGGCTTTGAAGTTTATAAGAATTATGCAGGAAAGCTTTTGTTCTATATAAACTCATATAAGAATAATAATTTAATTCTGTTTAAAACAATTGTTACTTGGATTCACTTTTACATGCTAATTTAGAATCAAGCAAATCCTGCCCAAATAATTCCATGAACACTATAAAATTAATCACAGGAGAGATTGTGTTCATCAATTTTCTTTCTAAAAATCAAATATTTTTCCTACAACATCTGTATATTGCCACCAGGTCACACCCATCCATCACACCAAGACTGAACACATTTTATTTTCTAAATAATGACCAACCACAGAGTGCAAAAGCAATCTTTCACAAAGTATACATGAATAAGTGAAATGGGCTTGCTCAAAGAGAACAATTACTTTTTCAAAGAACACTGTCTGATCATTTTACTGAAAGCATTGCAAAGTTGGTCAAACTGAGCATACACACACTATGGCATTTCTTTGTACTGCTATTTGAAGACAAAAGAAATAGAAAGTCTAAGCAATTGATATATGTTAATAGGGTAATGCTAACATTATAAGCTTACCCAAAAACTTCCATATTTTAAAAATTACTCCCAAGGGAAACGTGTAAATGATATGAGCAGAAAATTCATAAAGATAAAAGTACAAATGGTTAACAGAAAAATATTCAACCTCATTAGTATTCCAGAATATGCAAATTAAAGCAAAGATTCCATCTGTGAATATGTATAGTTATCAAAAAAATAAGAGTGGAAGATATACTCTCAACATTGCTAGTACAAACATGTATTAAGCCCATGCTGTCTGTATGGTTCTGCTCACCCAAATTGATTTTTTAATGGAAATTTCAAAACCATCAAATGTACAATCATTTTCCTTTTATACTGAACACCATGACAATATAGGATTGTGTATTATGTGTACAATCTGGTAGGTGAGCTGCAGAAAAAGTTCTCTGTCAACCTGGTTCAAATATGTTTTCTACAATGAATAGTTCTGTAAAGGTAATAGTTTAGCAGGCATTCTATAAAGAATTGTAAACACCTAGAATTCACTACAGCAATTGTGTTTGGTGGCATGCTATTTGGGGAAGGGAAGAGTATCATACAATTTTATCATTTGGCCTCAAAGCCTCAAATCCAATAGTCATCAATCTACATACCAAAAAAAAAAATTACTGTAAAATCCACTGAAATGAGTACTTTTGTGTTTAAAAAATAAGGTATCAACTTCATAAGTCATAAACTGTGCACTTCAAATTCTTGATTTCTATAATTTCAAGCACCAGTTTAATGCTATACAGAAAGGCAGGTGAGGTCACATTTCATTATCAATGAAAAGAGGACATTTTAGTGCTTTTTAAAATTAATAGCATGAAAACACATCTAACGCTTGCCTTTTCATGATAGAGAAGTTATATGTGTATGCATGCTCTAGTATGTTAACTTCTTACACCCAATGAAGAGCAGCACATTAACAGTGCTGTGAATAAAATATGCTAGTAGGAGCTGTATACACTCAGAAAAAAAATACAGATTAAGCCTATCAAAGTAGTTGTCAAGTTATTTTCTTGACTTTCCTGTGTTTATGTTAATTTCTGAAGGGGAAAATAAATGAATCAGAGAAAAGCTAAGAAGGTAAAAGTATTTGAACAACACCTTTAACTTTTCTCTAGTTAGTTCACAATTAGTTTCATAGCACGTATTTTTGCTTACAACCATTACATTACAACGTAGTTAAACCTAACAATGCATTCTAATAACATAATTCCACTGTAACAAAAGAATAGGAGTATGAGTTAGTATCAAAAGTATTATACAAATATTGTTATTGCCCAGAGTAGCAATGTTATCATAAGTGAAAGTCAGTGCCAGTGCGTTGGTATATAAGAACAGCAACACTAACAAAACAAAACAAACAATAAAATTAAAAATAAAAGCCATGAATGGTATACAACAAATGGTGTATAACAAATCTGGTTGGTTAATCAAGGCCCTGACTCATGCTTTCCACCACCCTTCCCCCAGAAAAACAAAGTACATATTTCTCACACTCACAATTTAAAAAGAAAATCAAGAAAAAGGTTTTCTTCAAAGAAGTACTCCCCCTCCATTTGGTTTTCTGCTCTGAAACAGAGAAGTGTCTGCTAGCAGCAGCATTTGTGAAATGAAACATTTCTTACGATAAAGTTGCATGGCAGGTGGAGAAGAAATTTAACCACCTGTTCTCATACTCATTTGAATTTGAGTGCTAAATCTGTCAAGGTATTTCTTTCCATTCTTGAGAAATAACTTAAAAACTTAAGATGGTAGAAATAACTTTCCATTGATTTTTGTATAGATTTAAATTATGCATACTATATTGAATTCTAAAGGTATTAATAACCTTCCTACATCTCAACATTTAGAATCTGAACTCTCCTTTACACGCCTCTCAAACAAAAACTGAATTATATTCTCCCTCTCTCTCAATAACTTCCCATTAAGAAAAAAATAGGGAAAGATTTTAAAAATCAGAAAGGAAATTTCCAACTCATTAAATTAATATGTATAAAATAAGTTGGTGTTTTCATTGAAAGAAAGACACAAAAAAAGTTAAAACTTAAAATACTGAAAGATATGTCCTAACTAAAATGTCATTTACAGTATCACTGCACAAGGAAATTATAAATATCACAGCAAGTTCTCTTCATAAGACATAAAGTAATTGCTGTTTAAGAAACTGTGGAGGACATATCTCCTTAATGAGGTGCTTGCCTGAAAGGAACTAAGAAAGATAAAGCTTTGGTTACTTATTTGTATTTTTTAATGACATAAATACAGTTGTCCCTCAGTATCTGCAGGGGATTGGTTCCAGGACACCCCCCCCCCCTCCCAGATACCAAAATCCACAGATGCTTAAGTCCCTTATATAAAATGGGGTAGAACAATGCATACTGTCAGTCCCCCAAATCTCAGATTCCTAACCTCTAATAAAAAAATATGGATTTAGACTGAAAATATGGTTGGTTGAATCCAAGGATGAAAAACCTGGGGAAACAGAAAGCCAACTGTATATTATTGTCCACTTGCATTGAATTCACTAATGGAAGTCTTTAGCATACATGATATAAAATAGCTGTTAATCTTTCCAAGGCTTTCTTTTCTGCTGCAGCAGTACCAGAGCCCACACACAAAAAAAGAAAAAAAGTTCAAATGATTTTCCAAAGTAAAGAAGCTTCCTTATATGCATATGCCTGACACATTTAAAATAAAATCACATTAATAAATAGCTGATGTCAGTTTTAACACAGGAATAAGATCGTTTACCCAGCACCTGCTGTGTGCTAGGCATTTTGCCAGACACATTCTCTGTACTACTTAATCCTCATAACAATCCCATTTTAAAGACAGGAAACTAAAGAGAGTTTAAGGCTTCAATATGAGTCTGGTAACTATGATTTGAACTCCAGTCTGATTCCAGAGCCCACACTGTTCCCATTACAACAAGCCTAAAAATGAAAAATAGCAGAGTAGAAACCATAAAGCAAATGACATTTTAATGCTTAATTTATAAATACAAGTTGGATCTCAGAGAGACACATTCTGTTATAGACAAGTCATTTTCTGGTTGAATTAATTCAGTTTAAAATTAGCCATTTTTACTACTTCCATAAAAACAATACCAGGGCTAAAAATCTCCTCCCAATGCTTATGGGGCAAGGGGATAGCATATCTTAGGATGTAACTCAAGTCAAATTTAGGGAGAACTTTGCATTACTGATATCAAAATTTAAAAGAACAGATTCTGAATTCCAAAGTCACCCATCACAATCACAGAAATAGCACTATGACACAAATGAGGAAATGGAGCTAAACAAATGGAATGACAAATGATACTCCATTAGATAACTATAACAGGATGAAGTTAATTATCCAAACCATAAAGCATTTGCACTGAATATCTCAAACCTGTCCCTGAAAGCCTTTAAAATTAATGTTTGCTCCCTCTATCTACCATATTTCAAAACTTTTGTCTTCCTTCATCTTTTAAAATCCATACACCAATTAAAGTACATCAAGTCTCATCTAGACCAGAAAATTCTTCTGTTTAGAAGCTTGGTTTAGATCTTATTTCTTATTCTTCACATTTCTTATAATATTTTGATGAAAAAATAGATAGATAGATAATAGATAGATAGATAGATAGATAGATAGATAGATAGATGATAGATAGATAGATAAATGATAGATAGATAGATAGATAGATAGATAGATAGATAGATAGATAGATAGATACCTGAAGTAGAAATAAAAGAGTAACCAAAAGAATAAATTTCTAAATTCTGATTTCACACCTACTATATAAAAAAATCTAAAAAAAAGCTCCCTAACCTTTAGAACAGGGGTCCTCAAACTTTTTAATCAGGGGGCCAGTTCACTGTCCCTCAGACAGTTGGAGGGCCAGATTATAGTTTAAAAAAACTATGAACAAATTCCTATGCACACTGCACATATCTTATTTTGAAGTAAAAAAACAAAACGGCAAAAACACCCGCATGTGGCCCGCGGGCCATAGTTTGAGGATGCCTGCTTTAGAAGCTGTATATGGTGAGAGTATGCAAGTGGTAGTGGTGGGAGGGAGATGTAATATGTACTTGTAGTTTGGGGAAAAAAGACTGTGTTCCTATCACTGTTACTAGGCCCCTTCCCAGTGCACAGAGGAAATAATTATATTCCTCTGGCTGCATATTAATTCTCTGGAAGGATGATCCACCCTTCAGCAAGCACCAGCCTTGCCCTTTGAGAAGTTTAACAATACCTAAGACAGGGAACATTCTTCAACCCCCAAATGAAGAAACTGGAATGGGAGCTCCAACACCCAGGACAACTTTCTTTAAATGAACATTTTGCTCCCAGAGGATTTGTTAACCAAGGTGTCATTTTACTTCTATTACTCTTAGCTCAACAACTTTGAAATTTGACTATTGCGCTATGGTGAATTTCAATGGAAAAGCATGTTAAAGAATTCTGGTATCACCTACCTAAAATTTCAGTTCATTAAATATTCAAACCTCCAAGTTATCTAATTTGAGTTTATTATAAAGCCAGATTCCATAAACTCAAAACCAATTAGAAATCACTGAGACAAAAGGATATATGCACCTCTATGTTCATAGCAGCACAATTTACAATAGCTAAGATTTGAAAACAGCCTAAATGCCCATCAGCAGATGAGTGGATTAGAAAACTGTGGTACAGCTACACAGTGGAATACTATGTTGCTATAAAAAAGAAGGAATTCTTACCATTTGCAACAGCATGGATGGAGCTGGAGAGCATTATGCTAAGTGAAATAAGCTAGTCAGTGAAAGATAAATACCACATGATCTCACTCATTTATGGATAATAAAGAACATTACAAACTGTTGAACAAAAATAGACAGAGGCAAAGAAGCATCGAACAGACTGTCAAACTACAGCGGGAAGGTAGGGGAGGTTTGGGGTGGGTAAGAGATCAACTGAAGGACTTGTATGCATTCATATAAGCACAACCAACAGACTCAAGACACTGGGGGAGGAGGGATGAGGGCAAGTGCTGAGGGGTAGGGGAGACCGGGGGGAGGTCAGTGGGGGAAAAAAGAGACATATGTACTACTATTTGTAATACCTTAAACAATATGTACTACTATTTGTAATACCTTAAACAAATTTAAAAAAAAAGAAATCACTGAGACAAATCTCTTTGGGAACAGGAGAATCATTAATCAAGAGGTAAAAATCCTATCCTTTTCTGTCTTAGAAATTTAGAAAAATTTCCCACTTATATTCAACTTCACAAAGTCAATAATTCATGACCAGGTCTTAGGGGAATGTTTATTTCTCTTTAAAAAGGAAACAAGAAAAAATAGAGTAAGACTTTCAAAGTTACAAAGTAATAGTCAATCGCATTCCATGTTTTAAGAATTATAACAGGCAGCTCTAAGAGCCCCACTAATTCTATATCTTCAAAGCCTCTAGTAAATATGATAAATCTCAACCTTGATTTTGCAATGACCTAGAGGCATATCAGGCATCTCAAATGTATCCAATGAATGTGGTAAGAATTTCAGTATCAAATCAATCATATTTTAATATAATGTTTAATATGATTTAATAAAATCAATATTTTAATATGATGACCAGTATTTTTAAGACAGGAGAAGGTAATACAAAAAGAGAAACCAGAAGATAGATTATTAACCCAATGAGTCTGGGAATCACACTTAGGATAATTCTATCAAGTTAATCTCACTTATGGAGCTTATAGAAGCAAAGAGTCTAACTCAAGCAAAAAATTCCCATATTAAATTATTTTCCATTTTGTACATAACTATCTGCCTCACCAATAAGGTTTTTTATACTAAACTTTGTTATAAGACTTTAAGTTATTCTTCTTGTACTATGCTTACCATAAAGAAACATAACCATTGCTGATCCTAAGTTCTCAGGTTGTTAGGAGATGGAAAAAATCTATAGTCACCTACAACCCACTATCTACACATTCAAGTATCATATTCTAAGAGTAAATGAGTTCTGATTTTTCTCCTAAAATGCCATCAGGCTCCATCACTTTATTACACTACTAGAAATGTATTTTAACTAAGGTCACTATAATGTCCAGCTCTCTATATATCACAACACAATTCCATGATCCAGCTACAGACAGCTCTGGTAATGTAACAAAAATTGCTCTACAAAAATAATTTTATGAGTCTTTGTCCATTGTTCAGTAACACTAAGGAAGGAGTCCTGGGCAAATGTTTTATGTACCATGACTATATTTGCTTATCCAAAATATTAAATATTTTTAATAAAGCTGGTAATTATTTCCTGAAAGATAGACTTTTGTGAGGGGGTAGATGCAAATTACAATTCTTTGGGGAATTTGCTACTTGGGTAAAGTGTTTCTTTTTAGGAACATTGAAGCCTCTGGTTTAAAGAGTATGTATGTGTGTATACTTGTGTGGAACTCAACAAGGGTAGAAGCGGAGCATATCATTTAAATAATATGACACAGTAGGTATCCAGCATTCACACTTCTCGGTTATTTAAATGAGAATCTTGCCCTGACCAGCGTGGCTCAATTGGTTGAGTGTCATCCCATGCACCAAAAGGTTGCTGGTTTGATTCCCCATCAGGGACATGTCCATGTTGCAGGCTATATCCCCGTAGGGGGGTGAGCAGGAGGCAGCCGACTAATGTTTTGCTCAGACATCGATGTTTTTTTCTCTCTCTCCCTCTCCCTTCCTCTGTCTGTGAATAATCAATAAAAATCTTTTAAAAAATTGGAATTTTAAGTAGAAGGTAATTGGATCATTTTCAGACTGTATGTGTTTTTGAAGAAGCTATGAATTGTGAAGAAGTAAGGAAGTACTAACTTGATCTGTTTGAGAAAAATAGGAGAAAGGTATATTAATCAAGAAAGATAAAAGCAGTCCTTTCCTTCCTTCTACACAGTCATTAAAAACCAATTTATAATTTCTGACCCTCAGAGTGCAAGTGAGAAGGAGACTGGGAAGCATCACCACATATGTGAGGATAGCAAAGAATCAAAGTTTTAAACATTTGGCCATCTAGTTTTAAAATGCTACTCTAAATGGTACTACCCTCACCCCACCTACAACAGCTGTTTCTTGAAGCAATAAGTCATATCCAAATCTCCAATATCCAATATTTTCATAGATCACACTTTAATGAGAAAATTGATTTATTTGAAGGTACTCTCAATGGAAATGAATTCAATGACATAGTTCTTGATCATTTCTGGAAGCTTGGTCAGTCAGAATAAAGTTCAGGCATCTGAAATGTATCCAGATGTCATGCATTCAAGAGAGACATAGCTAGGATATTTTGGATTATAAAAAAAATTGTTATCATCAAAATACTTCAGTCATATCTAACTCTTGCTTCCTCACCATGTTCCATGTCCAATCAACTGTTAAAAGTACTACTGACTATCTCTCTACTGTGCTCCTGTCTTTCACAACCTCTCCACTCTCACTGACCTTACAACTTCTGGTATCTACTACTTCTCATTTGGATTTTGTCATTAATATAAATTACATATTTTTATAGTATATCTTCTTAACAAACTGTCATTGTATTTATAGCTCTGAAAGTCACTTCCTTGCTCAAAGAATTCAATGACTCCTCACTACTTGCTAAACAAACACCTAATGTCACACTCTTGAATTCAAGTTTTCTTAGACTAGCCCTCCTTAACTAATCACACATTCCAGCAAATAACTCAAAATAAATATATACTAGTATTCAATGATTAGAGAATAAAACTATCCATTTTTTTGCTTTAGAATATGTTATTTTCATACTTATTTACATCTATGCCTTTTTTTATTGTTAACCAAGTAATGTAAACACCATTTTATTTAAATATTTTTATAGAAGGAAAATTTACTGAATTTAAATGGAATAAATGCTAAACATTTGCAATTGGGTTGAAGCCCTTTTAAGTATAAAAAATTCAGAAGATAAGTAAGCACGAATGATTTTTCATTATTAATTTTAAATTTATTTTTCCTAAACACTAGGTCAGATTTCCTTTTTTCCTAGTCAGTCTATTCCTTTTTTCAAACCATACATACAAAACATGTTATCATTTAAGTGCAAACACATTTGCTTTAAAACATAAATTTATCCAATTTGCTCCATTATGGTAAAAGACATGTAAAAATAAGTAAAAAAAAAAAACCTCTTAACTTTAAGAGTAGTTGCTGTCTTGGAACATATTGTAATCTTATTTTCTTTATCAAATTATAACTTGATGAACCATGACTAAAGTATTCTGGTCACTGGTAAATTGTTTCTACTAAAACTACTTTCAGTCTGTAACTGCATAGTGGTATTTATCAGCAAGCAATGAACAGAATCAGGGTTTTGGATTAGTTGTTATCATAGCAAAGATAGTTGTAACTTGCTCTCTAACAAGACTGGTACATATTAGATTACTGCATATATCAAATGAAGAAATTCGACACTCAAGTGAAGTGATTTGCACAGGGCTACAGACCTCAAAACTACACTTCCTAAATTCATTCATCAACTCAACAGTTATTGAGGACCTACTATGTTCCAGGTATCTCACAAGGAGATAGGTAAACAAAGAGCAGGTTGGATACTTGCTTGCAAAACAAAATCACAATAAAAGAAACAAACTTTCCAAAGGACTAAATGATATATAAATAATAATAAATTATCAACATTATCTACTAACAAATACCATGTTGTATAACTTATATAAACCATAGTAACAAAACTAATTGAGAACTTTGCTCCTTAATACAGAAGTGTATGAGTTCATATTTAGCATATACACCAAATGAAAAGATAAATAACATCAACTTTCCTTAGTATTATTTTATTTTAAAGAATTACTCATCCCAGATCAGGCTATTTCCAAGGCTGAATCAGCAATCAAACAACATCCACTATTCAAAATTATAATCTGCAATTATCCTATAAAATAAAAGCCTAATATGCTAAGTGTCCGAGCTTTTGACCATTCAACTAGTTGGTATGATGTGCACTGACCACCAGGGGGAAGATGCTCTGACCAGTAGGTTAGCTTGCTGCTGGGGTCCGGCTGATCAGGACTGGGTGAGACAGGCTGGACATGCCCTGGAGCCCTCCTGCGGTCCCTCCCCGGCCCCAATTGGTGGGGTCCCCCGGACTGGACTGCACCCTCTCACAATTTAGGACACCTCGGAGGATGTTGGAGAGCCAGTTTTGGCCCAATCCACCACAGGCCAGGCCAAGGGACCCCACCAGTGCATGAATCCGTGCACCAGGCCTCTAGTAATTATATAAAAGAAAGCCAAACTTATGATGATGCAATGGTACATCTCATCATTTGAGAAAAAGGCAGTTTCTTTTTTAAAAAAAATATATTTTATTGATTTTTTACAGAGAGGAAGAGAGAGGGATAGAGAGTTAGAAACATCGATCAGCTGCCTCTTGCACAACCCCTACTGGGGATGTGCCCGCAACCAAGGTACATGCTCTTGACCAGAATCGAACCTGGGACCTTTTAGTCCGCAGGCTGACGCTCTATCCACTGAGCCAAACCGGTTTCGGCGAAAAGGCAGTTTCTAATTGCATCTATCTATGTATTTCAGCAATCTGTCTATGGAAAATATTCTAATGAGCCAGGTCTTGAGTCTACTTAAGATCAAAATTTTGGTTGCAGTTCCACAAACTTTGTTTATTTGTGAATCATTTAGAAATAATTACACACACACAATCCTTGTAGGAAAGTATTCATAATGAATGAAAATCATTTCAATTTGGTGATGCTAAGGGATTGCATGATCTATTCACAACTAAGAACATCCATATACTTTTCAAAATTATATTTCAAATATTGGGGTTCCACCCAAATGAGAGTTAGATCAAACTGAGTTCATTAAAACGTGGTTCACTGTAGGACAAGAGAAAATTTGCAATGTAATCACATGTATAAAAAGAAATCTAGTTGAGGTTTTTTAATAAATTGGTCTTTTAAAAAAATCTTTATTGTTAAAAGTATTACATAAGCCCCCATTCTCCCCCATTGACCTCTTCTAACCCACCTCCACATCCCCACTCCAGGCCTTCACCACCCTATTTTCTGTGTCCAGGGGTTATGCATATACATATATGTATACAAGTTCTTTGGTTGATCTCTTCTCACTCAGTAAATTGGTCTTAATCATTAATTTGCAATACAGTGGAATGGGAAAAATAATAAAAAGGAATTGATTAAATCATTACTTACAAACATATACAGATGGAGGAAAAATCATCCAACATAAATACCACATTTCTTTTTCAAGGTACAATGGTATGACAAAGAGTAATTTCTAAGGTTCCTTCCAGCTCTTGGTTTAAAGAATCCTGGATAAAATAATTATGCTTTTTGAGATGTCATGGTGTTATCTCATTGACCAGTGAAAAGCACTATATTTTTGAAACCAGAAATAAAAAGTGAGAATAGAAGATGTTACAGGACAAGTTGTAAATGAAGAACAAAGGTCATTTTGAATTTTTAGAAACACCTGCAGTGAAAACTTTACTAATATAGGAGGGAAGAAGGGGGAGATAGGGAAGGGACAAAGGGATGACATAAGCACTACTTTAGCACAGATGTTCACAAACATTCAACTGAATTTGCCACTCCAATTTATCATTCTCATGTTTAATTCTCAAAATTTTAGTGCTCTAAATAAGTAATCCATGCCTTTTAAATAAAAAACTCAAGCCCTTGCACATTCCATAATAGGAAGCAAACAGTGTTCACAGAGTTAAATAACTGGTTTTGAGTTTGGAACATTCCTCCACTCACCTCCAAGTTTAGAAATGTCATTTTTCAGGCCACAGTAATTTGCTGGACAGTCAGGTTTTATGACCAATAATTGAGTGAGATAGGCAGTCCTCACCTGTCCCTATTTCACTCAATAGATGTTAACTAATGCCCAAATTTGTGTATTTTTTCCCTTGCACAAAGCACTGAAAGGCATTATTAAGACAACAACCAGATAATTATATGTCACTGATTCTGTAATAGGTTTTGAAGATTTTTAAACGGTTCTCTCTCAACAACCTGTATTATCCGTATGACTTTTCAGAGATATGTAAGGACCTGCTAGTTAACTATTATTTTCCTGTGGACTTTGTTTTATTCTGAACAGTCCTTTGTATATACTAAAAATGTTTGGAGAAAGTGAAAAGAAATGCAGGGATCTTTGAAATTTTTTTCTTCAATTCACCAACACAATAAAAAATAATATCAACCAACTTGTATTACACACTCACTGTAGCACTTTTTAGACGGCTCTAATGTCAGTGGAAAAATTTGGGATACTTCTGCTTATTACATAAAACTTTATTAAGAAAACGATTTCATGCCAAGCCAGCATGCCTCAGTGGTTGAGCATCAACCTATGAACCAGGAGGTCACAATTCAATTCCCTGTCAGGACACATGCCCAGTTGCAGGATCAATCCCTGGTGGAGGAAACAGCTGATCAATGATTCTCTCTCACCATTGATGTTTCTAGCTCTCTCCCCCTTTCCCTACCACTCTGAATCAATTAAAATACAATAAAAAATAAAACAAATTAATGACTTTATTCAAAAGGTGTCACTAATGCTTATTAACTTTTAAAAGGAGACTTGGACCATACAAACCATCTCAAAAACAGCTTGAATTTTTAAGAAGGCAAGTACTAGTAAAAAATAAAGTTTTTAAATCTTAGTTTGAACTTACATCTGCATTTTATGTGTTTCTGCATCCTAGCAAATTCTTTGTATGCAATTCATTTGTGCTTGTTTTATAGGACTTGGAGCATAATAAAAGTTCTAATAGTAGAGCTTGTCTTCATGAAACTTTTAACACAACCTCAGATTATAACTCTGTCACTGGATAATTCTACTTTTTATAATATTTTCAGTAAATCATTGTTGCAAAGTTTGAGAACTGCCTATGTTATATTTAAACTATTGTAATTTTCAAGAATAAAATTACTGGCCCAGAGAGTATATAGTGTAATAACAAGAACCACTTGGCTCAATTGGAATAATTTCTTACAATGCATGCATAAGCCTAACTGTGTTCAACTATAGCATGGTAGACAGAATAATGGCCTCTCGAAGATGTCCACATCTGAATCCCTGGAACGTGTGAATATGGGATTACAGAACAAAGGGAATCTTGTAGATGTGATTAAGTTAAGGACATTGATATGGAAAAATTATCCTGTATTATCCAGGTGGACTCAACTTAATCACATGAGTCCTTAAAAATGGTAAACAAAAGCAGAGTAGGTGAGAAAGAGATCGGTGTGAAAAAAACACAAAAACCTGCCATTGCTGGCTTTGAAGATGGTGGAAGGGAGCCACAAGCCAAGGGATGCAGACCCTCTAGAAGCTGAAATTGAAATAACATTTCAAGAGAAATATGAAACACTAAGGTTAATTCTGATATACCAGCAAGTAAAGATAATCGCCCCAGTATTTTTCTACAGCTTCACCACTTCACAGTAGTGTCAAATAAACCTAACTTCTCTCTATACCCCCATCCAATTAAAAAATATCTCCTCATCTGTCATATTATTTGTTCATATAATCCTAGTGTGATATTACCTAATTAATAGATGGCATAAAAGTAGCAAAAGTCTATAAAAACAAAAAGGCATTAGAGAAGTTAAGAGCTTTGAAATCAAGCAGACCTGAGTTTGAATTCTCACTTCATCTCTTACTTAAAGTGTAACATTGAGCAACTTAATTAAGCTCCCTGAACACTGTGCCCTTGTGTGTAAAGCAGGGAAAAGACTTACCCTTATAGAACGTTTGGGAGGCAACTTGAAAAGTGCCCAACACTTTCATAGTAGTACCCAATAAATCATATTATATTTAACTATGCGAACCAGGACAATTTTTTAAATTGCAAATAAATAAATTTCATATGAAATTTACATCTGTTCTACAGGCTAGATTCAAGATTTAAGCTCCTAGAGTTCTCAAAGTTTGTTTTTAACTATGTTTTTCTTATGGAAGGATAACTTGTTTCATTTCTCCATTGAACCATATCATAAGAAGTACTCTCCATCAAGTTGAGCATGCTTGTCTTACCATACCATAAATGTGGCAAAATTGGGTAAAAACATTTACCTGTAGGAACATCTACATGTAGGAAGTCATCTAATTGGAAATCTTTTACTAAACTTGGAAACATGATATAATTTACGTTTCACCAAGTTTACATTTTATAGCCCAGGTACACAAAGTGTACCTTTATGCACTATAAAGCACCTAAACTTTATCCAATTTAAAGTATGGCATTCCATTCTTCTTGTTTAAGAAGGTTACTATCAAGTTTAAACATAAATTGCATTATTTTCCATCCTATGTAATATGCACTTTAAAACCTAGTATCTCTCCCTAATTCCTGTCTCCTCATCTAGCCCAGACACATTTCTGTAGTGTTTTCATTGCCATTAAATTTGTTATCAATACTGAAGGTACAGTAAACAAACATGTTATTTAACTTGATTATCTTGGATAAGAATTTTCACAACAATAAAATAAATTAAGCAATTAAATTATTTGTGAATAAAGATAGGATGGAAGACAAAGAATGGTCATTTTCAATGACTGCAAGGACTATACCCTTAGTACCCAGAAGATTTAGCCTGGTACATAACAGAAAGTAAATAACTTTTGAATATTATAAATTCACTTATGTAAGGTGATTGAAAAAGAACTAAGCACTTTCAAAAATGGATTACTCATTAACTTCTTTATGTACCAACTAGAGGCCTGGTGCACAAAATTGTGCACAGGTGCAGTCCCTAGGCCTGGCCAGCAATTGAAGCATGAGCGTCTGGAGTGGAAGGGCAGGTCTCAGCTGACATATGGGCCCTGGGCAGCACCTGGGCCCCCAGGCCCCTACACGACCCCCTCCACCTGAGTCATGGTGCCCGAATCCCCACGTGGAGATGCAGTGAGCGTGGCCAGACACCACGGGCCCAGGCGCAGCGTGGGCCTCTGGGCTGCCCAGCAGCACTGCATGGAAGCCGGGCGGGCAGCACGCTCTCTCCTGGCCAGCCTTGCAGACAGGCTCCTGCGTGAACCTATGGGGAGCCCAACCGGCCTCTGCGGTCCCAGTGGCTGTAGCCTGGTTCACCCGAAAGAGGCCACGCAGGTGCAGGATGGGCTCCTCACGGGTGCCTGGCATTTCAGTGAGGGAGGGTGGGGGGGTGGGGGGGTGGGGAGAGCTTCCCCGGTACGCAAGCCCTGGCGTTCCGGGAGGGTAGCAGGAGTGAGAGCAAGCTCAGTGGACAACCTGCATTCTCACCGCACCTCCGTCCCCTTCACCCCCACTCCCAGGTAGCTGGAGAGAGATCGAAAGCCCCTGCCTGGGTGCCCCGGGAGGTTGATCACTGCCACTCACCCCCAGTTCCCCATCCCGGCCCAGGGCCTGGCCCCAATCGAGTGATCAGGGCCCGAGGCCCGCTGGTCACCATCTACGGGGCGATTGGTGGGGCAATCAGGCCCCCGCTCGCACCTGCCTTGGCCTAGCGCCGTCTGCTCATCTGTTTCACCATCCCACCATGGTTGGGACCCATTGGGCCAGCAGCCCCTCCACTGCCACCGCTGCCAGTACCACGTTGCCGATGCCCGCCATATTCCGCACCACCTCCTGGTGGTCAGCACACGTCACAGCGAGTGGTCAAACTCCTGGTTGAGGGGACAATTTGCATATTAGGCTTTTATTATATAGGATTCCCCAAGAATCTCACCTTTATACCACCTCTTTCTCACAGTCTTAAGAAAATAAAGCAATACACTGTAACTGCCATTTCAATTTAAAGTATCACACACAATGCTTATAATTCTTGACTATTTAACCACAAGTAATAAAGTCATTAACACAAACACTTGCTTATTATCTCTTTCTTCTTTCTTTCCCCTCCCCCTAAATTGGACCCACTTAAGGTCTCATCTAAATATTTTGAGTTTCAAGGAGAATGTCTGGAATCCTTAGACTTTTTAGTAACGCCAGACTTCCCATAATGTTATAATATTTGCATTTTCATATCTCTCCCCTGTGGGGCAACTGTTTTTGAGGGGTACTTGGAACTAACATTCATTTAAGGATAAAAAATGAATCTAGATAAATTATTAACAAGTAAAATCCTTGGAAATTCCTGAAAGCATCAAAAATACTACCTGTCTGTACTGCAAGTTTCTTGTATGCAATGTTTTTTCAGTTAGATTAAGTGGTTATGAGATCTTTTAAAAAAACATACACAATAGGCTTTAAAACAAAAATTTAACTTCACTTCCACATGCTACATTTCTTCAGACTAAAATATCTGAAGTAGCTAAAAGAAAAAACACTGAATATGAAGAGTAAGCAATCCAAGTGTAAACCTCTGGAAGGAAGTTAGTAAACTCTAAATTCACCATGGTCCAGTGTGAATCCTATGATTAAAAAATAATACAGTCCCAGGCTCTATAAGACAAGCAGAACATCTGTATAAAAGGACAGAGGTGTCTTCTTCTAGTCAGACCATATAAAAAACATGGCATTCAGATGTAGTATCTCATATACTGTAAAGATTATCATTAAAAAAATATCTGGGTGAGGACAAACAGCAGAGTGAAAGGTCAGGAAAACATGTCACATGAGTTAAAGAGAAGATTTCCAGACTTGTACGTAATGGAAAAAATAGATATTTTTAGTATATAGCTTGATAAAGCACACTAGGAACAGGAAATACAAGATATGAATTGATTTTGCTCAATGCAAGGAAGAGCTGTCCACAAATGAAAGGTGCTGCCTTGATGAGGTAGTAAGCTCTTTGTTGCTGCCAGTCATCAAGGAGGAGATGTGTCACCATATTTCAGAAGTGTCACAGGAAGGATTCTTGTTTTAAAGGGGGTATTGGATTCTCTACATGATCTCTAAGGTCACTTTATCTCCATGGTTTTCTATTAATAAGGGCAAAGCTAGCCCTTTTGCAAACTCAGACAATAGAAATTCCCAGAGAACATGCCACAAAAGTTACAGACTAACACTAAATTGTTCTTAGGTGTTCTTTATGTTAATGCTCCACATAATTTTGTTTGAATGACCATATGTAGTGAAAATAAATTAAGCAGACACAAAACAAAAGTTTATGTCTAAGTATATTCTTTTCTAACATGAGATAATCAATTTAATAAGTATTTTGCTAAATAAAAAAGATATCTAAAACCACAAGTTTTCTTTTATTCACCCAATTAGAAAAAAAAGACAATCTTAGGAGCTAGAAACATGTCACATTAGGCAAATACATATGTTTTTTAATTAAATTTACTGGTGAAGGGATTAAGCAAAAAGAACACACAAATGCATATTTTTAATTGGCTCTATCCTTTGAATCACTCACAAACAAAAATACATTTATCTAGTATGCATACTTTTTTCTCAGGAAATCTAGATACTGAATTTTAATGATGAAATTATAGAAAACAATTGCTATAAAATACTGTACTATTGATTTTTACTATAAAATATATTTTGCATATTAAACAAAAGCATTGTAAACAGGAAGCTAAATGAATGCAAGTGCATTGGCCAGAAGAGAAAAAGTCTAATTCACCAATACTCATTCTACACTCATTGTCCTTTACCTTGAGAAGGGCAAAATTCTAAGGAAAGCATCTCTCAGTGTCAGTCTTGCTAGAATTCCTTGTTACATTGAGCTGGTTAATTCTTACCTATTATCTTACTTCCTATTGTCACACCACTATTATCAAAATGTACTGCTTATAAAGAAAAGATAAAAGGATCACTAATGCTAATCCTGGTCTATTTCAGTGTGTCCTTAGAATCTAGCAATACATTAATCCTATAACATTAGGCAGAAGTAACCATTTGCTATTTTAAAACTATCAATACCAAAACACCAGAAACCCACTAAGATGGGAGTGTTTGTTAAGCTTTATTAATTTAGGCAAAATGACAGGTTAATTTATATGATTCACACCTGTCAGGAGCAGAGTATTTACTAATTCAGTTTACACTGACCAGAAGATCTTCCCTCAGGCTAAGATTGAACTTCAACCTACTGTTGAAAAGAGTGTAACACCAACATGTCACTCAGATTTCTATCAAGACAATCCCTTCAGAATTCTACATGGATGGCACACCACCCTGCCACTTTTCAAAACTGAAGCTGAAGGAAGGCTATGTCTACCCAATAAAGACTAAGCATTTTGTAATAAATCTATCTAGAGGCCAAAGGATTAGTTTCCTAAATCTATTGTCTTTAAAATACTCCACTCCTCCCAAATCATATTATAACACAATTTGAAAAGTGCATTATATAAAAACTATTTTCCCTAATATTATCAAAAATATTGTTAGTCATCAATAAGTCTTGAAAATATGGAGAAGTTTCAACTGTCATTCAAATTCTAAAGAAACAGAAAGAAAAACTTCTGTAGTTTAAACCCACAAGGAAAAAATAGCCTTTCTGTTCAATGTTTGCAGTAAGTAAAACATTCCTTATTTTAGCTTTCACTAGTGTAGCAGCACTGCCCTATCCACAGCATCAATGGAAGGCTCTCTCTAGCTAAGTAGCACCTACACTGAGTTTAGAAAGAGGCCGCAAAGAGCCTTTATATTTTTTCCATACTTGCTCAATTACTACAACCAAAAATATTTCATATTGAAAATTTAGTCTTGAAAAATTACCCGTCTTCAATGAAAACCGCATAATATGTATTTGACAAATCATAGTACACAATGATAAAACATTGCAAACCAATGCTTCTGGTACATAAGTAAACCTACAAAAACATGCTTTATTAACTGTGAAGAATTCTATATTCAAGATACTATTTTAACTATTTATACATAATTTCAGAAGTAAACTCTAAAACATCACATCTTACCAGTGTCAGAATTTATTCCATTTTAATGCAAAGATTTTAGACCCAAAAGACACAAATAACCATTTAACCTATTTGCCAGCAGAAAGATTTTGAAGGCAAATATGTTACCTGACCCAGTATTCTCTATTATTATTTTTGAAAGTGAAAATAATACTAAACTTAAGTATTATTTTGTATGTAGAAGTGTCATGGAATATAAAGAAGCACTGATAAGAACAACATGTTAAACATGATATTTTTATTTCTGGTCAAATAAGTAAACAAACTCTAAATTTTAAAACCTAATTTTAAACTCCCTAAGCTAGTCTTTTACTATATTTAACATATTTTCTTTGTGTATATTTGCATAATATTTCAAACCTGTATTTATTTATAAAGAAAAATAAGTTAAGGCAAATTTAATAATATAGACCATCACGATGTCAGAATAGTCTAGGCTAATGCTATCTCTTCGAAAATATTTTTCCATTGTACCTATTTGTACTACCAATAATAAATGTCAACATGCAAGGTCTGTAATATTTTCTAGCTTCTATCCTCTAAATCAATTCATTCATATCATCAGGTCAAACAGGTGAGTACATACTTAAAAGGAAGAAAGTGATTCATTAAAGATGTTGTATTGGGTTGTATCTGAGTCTGTGGCTATTATGAATTAATCAAATATAAATATTTTTAAACCAGCTGCAATTGGAGCTGCACTTTCGATCTTTTGGACAGTAAAATATTGTATAAATACTAGAATAATTAAACATTATTAATTGTAACCTACTGATTTTTAGTTTGGGGGGGTGTTTTGTTTTGTTTTGATGATAAACTTCCTTTTGGTAAATCTTTAGTCATTTCTCACCAGCTAAGTTTCATAAAGTCAACAGGCACATCACATTTTCTCAAAAATTTTGAAGGGACTCCATTAACTTGTCACCTCCATTATTTTGTGCTTTTGACAACTACAGCTTTTGCGAAACAAATATAACTGATCCTTTTTTCTTATTTTACAAATATAACTTGAAATTTAACTTTATAGGAAAAAGAGTTTAACTCCCAAACAGATAAAATCACCTGAAGTATCTATAAAAAGAGATATTTTAAATAGAAAAATGGAATGATGACGGGATTTAACTAAAATGTCCTCGTTTTCCTGTGCTTTCCAGGGAATCACCTCTTTGGGACTGAGAGCACAAGCACACTTATTTCCTTAGCAGCTGAAAGCATTTCAAAGAACTAGATAGATGCCACTGTGTATCTGAACCTCATAAAAAACAACAACTAAGCAATAAAATGGCAACTCACCAGATTTCTAAACACACAATTAACCTAAAGCAGGAAGAATTTTCCACATCTCTCCTACTGAAAAATATTTTAAAGGGAACACTGACAGTTAAGACAGACTTATGCTCAAAAGCTTTTCTCAGTACTAATATTTATTTTTTTTAAAAGGTCCAGCTTTCACTCCTTATTCCACCAAAAAAATTCACAGACAATACTTTAAAAGAATATTTTATTACATTTCCTGGATTTTGTTTTGAAAGCAACACTGTGAGTTTAAAAAAATATTTCCAAAAATTCTAGAAAGAATTCCCAATTTACTTCAGTGTACATTTATTTAAAACAAATTTCTAAAATAGGCATTTGAATAATGTACTTTTCAACTTCACATGTATAAATAACTATTTGTAAAATTGTAATTTGTACAAATTCAAACTTACACTTCAGAACCATAATTATAAAACTGGGAAAGATATATTAAACTGATTACTACTCAGACACAGCTCTAAATATAAAAGTCTTGATTAAAATATTCATTTTATTATCAATGTGTTAACTCTGAATGTTTCAAATTCATTAAAAAATTATATAAAGCATTTCCATATTTCACACAACACAAGAGCAAGCATCAGCAGCTTTTTGTGCCGCTGCACAAAAGAAGTCATCTTAAATACTTCAGATATACAAAAATTAAATAAATAAAAAAACAGTGTAAAAGGTTAAAGTTTATACTTGTGCAATTCCTTAGGTATATCTCTAGACTTTCATATTAGTAATTAAATTACTATTAGGCACTTTAAATAAAAATAAAGAAAAAACTCCTAAGGAAACAAAACAAAGGTAAAATGTGGGCATGCCAATATCTTTAAATATAAGCAAGCTTTCAGTTTTTAATCTTGTGCATTTTTGGATGTTGCTGTTTGTGATTTTTACCCCCTTTTGCCACAAGGTTGATTCATGAATGAAATCCCACTTTAATATCCTATTTTCTCTCACTTACATGTATGCTGGAGAAAGTGGAGTTGACCTGGATGTTTTAAGCACAGGAACTGGGAATTTCCAGATAGCAGGAGAGCTCGTTTTCCATTTCAATGGCATGTTGTCACCACGGTACTACAATAACAGTAAACAGCGTTTCCATAACAGACTACCAACTAGAACTTCCATTCCACACTGTACTGACACAGCAGTGGCTGCCACGGAGAACAAGCAAAGGATTCTGCCAGTGCCCTTAAACCGATGCTTCCAATCTGTAAAATAGGGCTACAAGGTACCTCCTTTAAATCCTCCTGTCCCCTAAAGCAATATGATGATTCTATCGTTCTAACTCAACAATAGTGCCACCTCGTTAAGAAAGCGTTGACTGCAGTATATTTTTTTAAGACTGCACTGTGCATACGGCACAATGCAGCTTTATTTAATAAAAGCAGCTAGGGTTTTGCTTTTTATTGTATTGTTTTAAGCTTGCATTGCCATTGTTCTACCTTAACCAGGATACTGCAGCACTGTACTATATTCTGCACCTCTTAACCTGATTTCTGACCAATAGTAGCAGGAAAAAAAATAGATGGGTTTCATATGAAAATGAAACAACATACCTACTCAGAATACACTTGTCATCCTCTGAACATTCTTCTTTTGAGCTGCAACAATACAAATGGGATATAAACCTCAGCATAGCCTTAGGCCACAGCTAATAGAGATCAGTGACTAAATTCAGCAGCCTGCTTTCCTCCTGTGCAAGCTCTGGCCACACAATACAAGAATGCCATTATGGGAAAAGCCCATTTAAAAAATGCCAGTCTCTCTGTTTTCCAGTTAGAAGAAGGCAAAATGTAAGAACAAATATAAACTGCTGCAGAACTCTGCACATTCTTCTAGTAGCTTCTGATTCAAGTTGCTCTCCTTTCCCTATTCTTATTTCCAAGCCGGGATGAGCAAAATCTCATACATTTATAACATGCTGTGGTAACACGAAAATCACTCTGTCTTCTGCAGCAGAGAAGTACAGAGTAGCGTGCTCTTAATAGCAGTCCTCAGAGGGACGCTATCAACAATCTAATTCAATGCTGCCCTCCCCTTCTTCTCTCCCCCTTTCCCCTCCGGTTCACCCCCCCTCTCTCTCCTCCCCCGCCCCCAAACAGCTCACAAATTGCCTAGAGGAGAGACCAATGCTGCTGGCCAAGCAGGTGTCCAGCAGGGACCATTCCAAAGCTCAGCAGCCGGTTCCGTTACCTCTAGGGCTTAATGACTGACAAGGAGGTTAAAAAACTAAAGCTGCTGTCAAAGGCAGCTTGAGGTATTTCATGAAAGCAATGGAAATATAAGGTTCATTTATATTGTTTTAAAATACTGCCAGAAAATATCATCCTAAGTGCCCTGAAAGTGACTGTTTTAAGTGTCTGTTTAAAGCATCAAACTCGCAATTTTCTACACAATTCTAGGACAGGAAAATAGGACAACTGGTATTGTGCTGAACTCTTTATTTTCAGGCTGAAGTATTTTACTTCTGATGCAGGTAAGTCACCATCACTAAATATCTAGCTTTACAGCACCCTTCCACTTCTACCTAAAAGCAGAATTATCTCTCTTCATCACTGAAAGCTTAGCAAAGGCAGACTACCATTGACACAAAAGCCAGTACCTTAAAAAAAAAATCACTGTAGTGACAAAGAGCTCGTATTTACTTTCAAGTTTGTATCTAAACAATAAACTTGTGCTTCCAACTTGAGTAGTGGGCTTCAGATACTCTTTCCAAATTATTACTAGTTTCTAAAAGATTTACTCTTAAGGAGACTTACTCCTTAAGAGGATTTCTCCTTTGTATTCAAAAATCACAGAAATATAGACTCAAATCAGCTAAGGTAAATCACAAGTACCTTCCTTTAAGATACACATCAACATTCAGGCAAAAAGTATTTTCCTATGAAACCCAAACATATACAGGGTGGGGCAAAAGTAGGTTTATAGTAGGTATGCAGTATATACATACACACATTCATATACAGGGTATCCCAAAAAAATGTATACACACACTTTGAATAATTATAAAGGCAGTGTTTATTAAAATACATTTCATTTTCAAAATTGAGCTATCAGCTGTTACAGTGTATATACACTGAGTGGTCAGATTATTATGATCTCTGAATGCATAATAATATGGCCACTCAGTATATATATATTAGAGGCCCGGTGCATGAATTCGTGCATGGGTGCGGTCTGGCCAGCCTGGCCTGGGGGAGGGGACATGGGCGGTTGGCCGGCCTGACTGCTGGTCGAACTCCTGGTTGAGGGGACAATTTGCATATTAGCCTTTTATTATATAGGATATACACTGCGTGGCCAGATTATTATGCATTCAGAAATCATAATAATCTGGCCACTCAGTGTACATTTTTGGGGACACCCTGTATATGTATGTAAACATTCATATATAGGAAGAGATTGAAAGACTATTTTGAAATATTGACCAGTAATGCATAAACTTTATTAAATATTAAATAGATATCAGCCATCACCACCTCACAACTAATTTTTATTCAATCTAGAATATACAATTAACCCTCCCAAAAAAAACAGTCAAACATTTCAAAAGGTTAAATTATATTTTCAATTCTTTAGTACTCACACGCAAAACTGTCTCATAGACATCTTCAAAGGAATCACAGAAAGGAGTATTTATCCATAGCTTGGTGACCAAAATATATTTCAAAGGTTAAAAAAAGCCCACCATTAATACAAATAAACCATGCTCAATATTTTACATTAGAAGGTTCTGTATAATAATTCCTAATAGTTATGGAGCAAAAGGGTTGCAGGTACAATCAGCAGTAACAATCTATTGGAAAGCCCAAGAAGGAAACACACACATGTACTCAAGTAAGTTTGGAATGTCCCATTCCAAAACCTAATGCATTCTCAAGCATTTAAAATATAAAACATAAAACAGCTCCAAATTAGCTATCTGTAGCAAGGAAGCAGTGTTTTAGAAAGGAAATTCAATCACATTCCAACTTATGACAAAGCAGTGATTGCAAATGTAACTTCTCCTGAGAACAAACAACCCAAAACCTATGTAAAAATATGGTAGTGAAGTGTTCTGAGCAGTTTATCTATAAAGACTACTCAACAGTTATGAGTGGGAAATGGGTGAATATAGAATTTTCCAAATTTCCAAGAGGGTAACCTTCACAAACAGGTAAAGATCACTTTATTGCAAAGGCTCTCAAGTTGTTATTCTTCTGTGAACAATCAACTGATTTAAAAAAATCAATATTCTTTGTAACTAATCTCATTAGGCTGCAAAGAAATCAACCAATATCACCAAATAATCTATGCTAATTTTCAGTCTAGATTATTCTTAGACTTAATGGGGTTTTTTAGGCTTAATGTTCAGAACCTGTTTTTATGGTACTATAATTGTAGTATTTGTTCAAAGGGAAAAGAAAATAAGGCTGCTTCCTCCACCCCATCCTCAGCACTCTTAAATATCCTCAATCCCTGAAATCATTATATCTGATGATGGACATTTGCTTATATTCAGATCTTTCGCTTTAATAAACTGCTAGGCAAGATCTGTAGTTATCTCTCATGAGCAAACATCTATTATGCCAAAGCTTTAAAAATAATTCCTTTAAGTAGAAATATATTCCATTAAATATACTTTACACTATTAATTTGTTTAACAACACCATTCCTCATCATTTAGAAATAAACTTCAGCCAGGTAAAATCACTGGAATTATAAATTAGCAAATTTCAAATTAATCAGATTTTACTACCTGACAACAACTCCAGTAGCAACTCCGGAGTGTAATTACCATTGCATTCCGGAACTAAAATTGTTTTCACTTCAGAGTGAAAGGAAGAAAATAATTAAATGTATGTTTTAAATATATGCAGGTTCAGTGTCCCACTACTTTAATATTGAGACTAAGAAATGTCAAAACCCTAATTCACATTATAGGAAACACTTATTTCATTTACAGAGCACTTGGTTTCTATTATGGACAACTGCATAAAACAGGATAGAAAGACAACATTCATAAAAGCTCTTCAAAGCATTTTATGAACGCTAACTAATCACTTAAAAATACCTGTGAAATGCATATTTCAGAGATGTAATAAACAAAGGGCAATTC
The DNA here is from genome assembly GCF_951640355.1 of Cnephaeus nilssonii. Lineage (NCBI taxonomy): Eukaryota > Metazoa > Chordata > Mammalia > Chiroptera > Vespertilionidae > Cnephaeus > Cnephaeus nilssonii. Next base: position 86,493,059 of record NC_137071.1, read on the forward strand.
TGGGACTTGGCCAAGGCTACAAGAAGAGACATTCTTGGCCAAATCTTCCAACACAGAATTCCCTGGCTCCCAATGTAGAAAGAACATTTTTATAATATTTAGAACTCTTACAAAACATCTTGCTCAATACCCTCATTAGATGAAAAAATAAATAAATAAACCTAAAGCCCAGAGAAGTTAACTTGATGTCACACTGCTAGCTAGTTGCAGAATTGGAACTAGAAACAAAGTTTGCATCTCCTAGCCCAAGATTCCCACTCTAGAATTTCTACTGTTCCTCCTTCTCGATGAGACCATTCCATAAGATGTGTGTTTCTATATGAAGTGAACCTCATTTTGTAAATATCTGAATTTACTCTAAAGAAACAAGAACTACAAAGAGCTATTTACTCCTACAATTACAAAAGGGTGAAGAAAGACCATTTCCAAAATCTTAATTCCAGAAGGTGTTTTAGGAAAGATCAGGGAGAAAAAGGTAAGTAAAAATTAAGCCAGTCATAGTATGGAAGAAAAATGAAATATATATCTAGTAGCATATTTTTTCTCAATGTAGATATTTCTAAATAACTTTATAAGAAATTTTAACTTGCTGATGGACTGTTACAATTTATCTCCAGTAGCACCTCTTCACTAAAGGAATTTACTAATATGTTGTATATCTGACCTATCTTTCCATATTTTCCTGATATTCTTTAAGAACTGACCTACCTTTTTCGTGCAAGTTTTGGCTACTCCTGTGGTGAGTACAACTAAAGACTAATAGCACTAGCCACAGTTTGTGTGAGCAGGTATTGTGTAATCTTCTCATCAGCTTTGACAATATCTCTTCAGACTAATCTGGGATATCCATGTTATTCGCATTGCTCAGACAAGACTGTAGATCATGCCAAATTGTGTGCTCTGTTTATGTTCTACCAATCAGTATTTAACCATCCTACTCATCCAACTGAGTAATATGGTTAAATACTTTAAAGAACATAAAAAATTAACTGCTGTACAACAGAGCAAAATTCTTACTCATTCAATGCTCCTTAATACAGGAAAAGAACTGTTCACAGGAATGGCTATATATACTTGTGTGCATCTGTATTTCTTTTATTTGTTTCAGGAAATTGAATACCAATTACATTAAAGTTTTTACTAGATATTCAGATATGTAGTCTTGCTTAAACCAAAATGAAAATCCCAGATGTTTCTCAAATAAAATTACATTGGAAAGTAATCATTTGATTTTTTATAAGTACCTTCTCACATGTCAATTTCATTAACAGAACTGTGTGAATCCTTATAGCTCCACAAAGGATTTACATAGACTACTGTAACTGCGGCTATGCCTTGGAATAACATAGTACCTATCTCCTTCACAATACAACAAGTAGAAAAACACAATTGTTGCACAGGTATATATTCATGGACATGCATATGTATACGTATGGAGAATTCCTCATGCCATAATGGCATAAAGAATGTACTCTCCCATCTTTAACATTTCCATACGAGAAGAAGGGTACTGATTTATTTGGTTTTGTTTGTTTGTTTGTTTGGAGTAGATACAACAATAAGAAGAGCTGGTAAGATGATAAGACAGAAAACAATAGTTAGTGGGACCAAAGGAGAGAAAAAGTAATGACTGAAAGGAGAATGGAAAGCCAGAATGGTAGTGGTTCCTGCTATTTATGTAGCACCTTAATTTGGGGTCAAATCCATGAGGTTATGGAACTAAGATAGAAGTTGGGGTGGGAGGACAAAAATACAGAAGGACTGAGCAGATAACAAGTAATATCCAATTGCTAAGGACGTATGACTTACAGATTCTGACTTCCTCTGATCTCTCACTCCAGCTGAAAGAAGGATTAGCAATGAATGAGAAATCAGAAGTTTTTGCACTTCCTTCATCCTTTTGTTTTCTGCAGTATCTACATTCTTGATGGTTTTGGGGGGAGACTACTCGTCAGTGCTTCATTCGTATATTATTCCCAAACACATATACCTAAGTAAGTCTTTATGCATCTTTGTCATGCACAAACAAAATTAATTCTTAAGTATTCACATTTATTAAAAAAATGCCTTAAACTCCAAACCAAAGTGTTTGTGTGAGGAGTAGTAGTGGTGGAAACCAATGATTTTCAAATGTAAACTATTTACATACATGACTTTGCATGACCATTTTAAAACTGAAAAATGCCATTTAGAGAGTTTATCAGAATCAAGTAGAAATAATGTATCCAGTGCTCCAATAAGAGGCCATATGATTACCACACCATGTGCCCAGTCTCACTTTACCTGCTTGAGAAGCCCTCCCCAAATTCCTGCTCCTCCTTCAAGAAGGAATCCCTGAATGTTTCTAACTTCCTTATTGAGCACTGTTCCTGGCACATTGGAAAGCAGTTAACCAATAATTGTTGAGTAAATTGAAAAGAAGTTTATAATCAGAGTGATTATATAAGAATTTTGTTGAAGAAAGGATATATCCTGGAAGGTTTTTTAAATGTTGTTATTGATTCTGCTATTACTAAAAGCAAAGTTCAGGTAAAAGGAATATTCATTGTTAAGTTGTTAATTTTAGGCTATAAATCCTTAAAATGAAAAGAAATTAAATTTGTACATTATCTTGTTAAAAATAAGTGTGATAACAAAAATGTCCCAGAATACATGCTTTCTTAAATGAAATAAATGCATCACTATAGTGGTGATGGATTGCTCGAATGAAAAATCTCTGCTCTCATCTCAAATAATGATAATTTATCTGTTTAGTTGTCTCTCCACAACTTCCTAAGAAACTACTTAAATTACTTTGGGTAAATAAAATATCCAAACATTGTTAGATTTCCTGAAGTGTTTGTACATTAAATCTACAAAACTATCAAAATAAAAAAACATTTAAGATGTACAGTTTTACTGAAAGAAAAGTGAAGAATATAGCTCTACTAACTAAAAAAATCTATATATATAAAAGCCTAAGCTCAACACAGGAGCTGCCCCCTGGTGGTTAGTGTGCTCCCACAGTGGGAGCACCACACAGCTGACGAACGGGCACCAGACACAGGGCTCGCAGCTGGTGAGCGCAGCTGAGGTGGTGTGAGCCTCTTCCTATTGGGATTGACTGAGTGCAGTGGGGCCGGGATGAGCAGGAGCGGTGCGGCACCAGGCCCAGGCTCAGGCTCCTCCCTGGCCACCTGCCGTGGCCCGATCCCCCCAGGCCATACAGAGGGACCCCACCTGTGCATGAATCCATGCACGAATCTGTGCACTCGGCTTCTAGTACATTAATTTAAGCTTTTCAAATAGTTTTATGACTTTGTTTTAATTTTGGTGGCATCAGATATAGAAGCAAAAGTACAGAAGTTCCATGAAGACAATGTAGTTAGCAATATGAGAATATTAATTTTTGTAAATCCTGAACTATTTTGATGAGTAAACAATTTCTAATAATGTTTATCTATGATGGATGAAAAACTTTTCAATAATATGCACATCACATACCCAATCTCAAAAGGCATGTCAGTTAAAGAAAGTCATCATTTGCTATATTTTACATTACTTATACTTGTGTAAAAATCTGAGTTACCAAAAGACCTTTAGAATAATATATGACATTTTCCTCAATATTCCAATTAAAACAAAATTATGTTATTATTTTTTTAATTATATTTATATACTTTCATCCAAAGAGGAGTTATACCATTCACATCTGTATCATAAATGTTATAACTAAAAATGAGATCTAGAGGATTACCTAGTCTTCCCATCTCTTTTTCCCCCTGAGTATTTGTAAATATTGGTTTCAAATACTTATAGAGCAATCACAATAATGTTTTGCTAACCAGAAGCAAACACTTTCATGGAAAGCCAATCCTAATGACTCATTAAGATAATACTATTTAAAGTTTCCACGAAAGGGGGCCCTTTATATTAAATTGCTTTAATTTTGTTTTTACCACTCCCCAAGCCTAACCATGAAAACTTTAAATTTCCTGTAGAAACTATTGTTGACTAAAAATAAAAAGTTTCAACTATATAATGAATGAAAAATATCATAAATTCCAAAGAAGCTCAACTTCAAACTTGAAGCCTGAGATCCAATGTCATAACATGGGGCTCAACAGTTTTCATAGAGGTATAGTTTATGATCATGGAATTTGCCTACTATGGTGACATCCAAGAGATTTAGCAACCAATTCAATACCTCTATTTTCATGACAATTTTGAGATTCTTCTCATTTTCAAATTTAAAATTCTTTTCTTCAGTGATTTTAAATTAGAAAGGTTGTTTGTTTTTTATTAAAAAACTAGAGGCCCAGTGCATGATTGAATCATGCACGTGTAGGGTCCCCTACATGCTTTCGCTTTTCACGGTGGAGCTGGGTGCCTGTCCGCTGGTGCACCAGGCCTTTCCAATTAATATTTAGACCAATTATCAAATAGGTCTGCCTAATAATAGCATATTATAGAAATTAAGTATAGAAGTAATCTCAAGGTGGGCTAGAGAGCCAGGCCCTAAAGCTATATAACCAGTAATAATGATCACCTATACCATGAGAGTTTTCTAGCAAAAATACTTTTTTTTTTTTTTACTGCTGCTTAGACCTGGCTCGGCAGAGGCTTCTGAAAGGTCTGGTGCCGGAGCAGACAGGCACCCAGCTCCCCCACTTTTGATGGTCCGCGGCCGCTGCTGTTGAAAGGTGCAGGGGGCGGGACTCCCGCCCCCTGCGCCTCTCAACGGCCACTGAGGGGGGCTGCCGCGGACACCTGGCTACCCTGCCGTTGAGAGGCGCAGCTGGGTGTCCGCGGCAGGCCCCCTCAGCGGCCGCGGATCTGGCCGTTGAGAGGCACAGGGGGCAGGAGTCCCACCCCCTGTGCCTCTCAACAGCAGGGTAGCCCCCCTCAGTGGCAGCGGATCCGTGCCTCTCAATGGCCGGATAGGCCACCCCGAGTCCTGCCCCCCAGCCTCCCACCACCCAATCGTGGGCATAGCGGAGTGATGGTAATTTACATGTTACTCTATTATTAGATAGGATGGGGGTATAGAAAGAGTTACACTGAAATATGTCAAATATATGGTGGTAAGTCTAAATTATAAAAACTAGCCAAAAAGCATATAATTTCAAATTGCTATGCCTGAAAACATATTTAGCAATTCAATGATAATCTATGTTCTAAGACATCATTAATTCATCTATACTAATAAAAGGGTAATATGCTAATTAGACTGGGAGACCTTCCAGGAGACCTTTGGGATGTCCTTCTGGACAAAGCCATGGTGGCAGGGCCAAGGCAGAGGCGGTTAGGGGTGATCAGGTCAGCAGGGGAGGGCAGTTGGGGGCGAGCAGGGGGGAAGTTGGGGTGATCAGGCCAGCAGGGGGGGGCAGTTGGGGGTGAGCAGGCTGGTGGGGGGTGCATTTGGGGGCAATCAGGCCCGCATGCAGAGTGATTAGGGGTGATCAGGCAGACAGGCAGGTGAGTGGTTAGGAGCCAGTGGTCCCAGATTGCGAGAGGTATGTCCAACTGCCAGTTTAGGCCCGATGGGATCGGGCCTAAACTGGCAGTCGGACCTCCTCCAAGGGGTCCCAGATTAGAGAGGGTACAGGCCCGGCTGAGGGACACCCCACCCCCGTGCACGAATTTCGTTCACTGGGCCACTAGTGTTATATAAAGTGTTTATGTGTTACAAACTAACCACAGGATTATTCCAGGGTTATGTCTAACTTCCTTTCTTGGATACAATGGTGGTCCAATTCGGGGGGAGGGAGGTGCAGAATCATTTATTTTCCTTTATTTCATGTTCTGTTATTACTAACTAAAGTAAATGTGATTTTGATAAAAGGAAATAAAAATCCAGTTCATCTTCTAGGGTGACCTTAGGTTTAAGCTATATGCAATTTAAATTTGGGTTTCATGACTGCCTTTTTAATTCTGCTTCAACCAGTAAATTCAGAACTAACCACTTATGTCTTCAAAATCAAATATATGTTTTAAATAATCAATTATTTCTCGTGGAATTCTGAAGCTACATAATACAAATAAAATATACCTTCCCTTTAGCTAGCATATATTTATTCATTCATTCCTCATTCAGCTTGATCTAAATCAGAGATGCTACTGAGCATTTTTATGAGTCTTCCAATACAGTATGTGGCCATTTTGTTTACATTCCAATAATACTGTTCATTCAATAAGTAAAAATATCTATGTTCGAGGGCTTCCAGAATTACCAATTTTTGAGGTTCAGATTTGTAAAGCACAGAACAACATAAATTGTATTCCGAAAAGGGTGAAGAGACAGCAAAATCAAGCTTAAAATAATACTCTAACAGGTAATAAGCATTAGCAAATTGATGAATTTGGATTATGTTTTTGTATTTGTCAACTAAAATGCATTTGTTTAACCTGAGACCTCCAGTATCCCCTTGTATGCCATAAGCATCTATAGATGCAAGCGGCAGATTTTTTAAATTAAATTCAAAATATCGTGACGTGTGAATATGGTTTCCATTTTGGACGCGTGGCAGTTAACTGCAGTATAGCAGCCTTTACTGACAGTGTAAGGTAGACTCCTTAAACTTAACACCAAAATCAGTCAACTCACTATGCCTACCCCAAAACGTGTAGAGATGTGAATGCTGAATTAGTTCAATCATTGGTAAGTACTGAGAACTTCCGACTTTGCCACAAATCCTTTACAAATGAATCAGGCAGACTGCATATTCACATATAAAACACAAATAAGCATATATATATATTACGACAATAAGCCTTAACTATCCAGAATCCTGGATAGCATAGTATTCTAGTCAGTTAATTAAATGATTTAAATTTAAAACTGGGATAGGTTAACTCTTAGAATATCAGAACTCATTTATTTTTCACTTTTTTTAAAAAAAAAGTTTATCTTTATTGTTTAAAGTATTACAGATGTCTCCTTTTTTCCCCCATTGATGCCCCTCCTCCCCACTCCTGTCCCCTCCCCAGGCATTCACTGCACTGTTGTCTGTGTCCATGGATTATGCATATATGCATATAAGGTCTTTGGTTGATCTCCTCTCTACCCCCTGTTCCTTCTGAGGATCCTTACACTATTTTTCACCTTTTGGTAGAAATCTTTCTTCCCTTTACCATCTTCAATTTAAGCCTTTTAAAAATATCTCCTAGTGAACATAACATACAACAGCTATTGTACTTCAGAGGTAGATATAGAAATGTGCAAGTAACATCTGTCATTCCTCACCCTTGCCTGACTCCTACCCCCATATGCTTTGACAAGGAATACAGATGCTACTGAGAGAAAAGTGGCTCTTTTCTTTACACTCCAAATACACTGAGTGGCCAGATTATTATGATCTCTGAACGCATAATAATCTGGCCACTCAGTGTGTGTGTGTGTGTGTGTGTGTGTGTGTGTGTGTGTGTGTGTTAGAGGCCCGGTGCATGAATTTGTGCATGTGTGGGGGTCCGGCCAGCCTGGCCAGGGGGAGTGGTCATGGGTGGTTGGCTGGCCTGCCTGCTGGTCGAACTCCTGGTTGAGGGGACAATTTGCATATTAGCCTTTTATTATATAGAATATACACTGAGTGGCCAGATTATTATGCGTTCAGAGATCATAATAATCTGGCCACTCAGTGTATATAACAAGAAAAACATCCTATACCTTGAAGGCAGATGCTCTCAAACTAAAATATGAATAAGAATCATGTGGGGTGAATATTTAAAATGTGGAAGTCTATAGCAATCTGGAGGTGGGGCCCAGTAGTCTGCATTTTAAAGAAGCACTCCAACTGATTTTCATGCTTAGTTTACTAAACTTGGAGGAACACTGCTTTAAAAGTCAAGGTCGTTAACCCCCATTCAAGATAACCCCAGCTATAGTGAGATTCTGTTTTCTTTCTCAGCCCCTGGCCTTCCTCAGTATATCAACATTGGCTGCTCACCACTAGTTGTCAAGCCACACTGTCCACAGCTATTATCTTGCCCTCCCACACCCCAGATCCTTCCAGGTCTGGGAGAGTCTGAAAGCAAGGTCACCATCTGGCTGTCAGATAGGCACAAAGGCAGATAGACAGATGTAAAGTTGGAAACTGTGAAGTATAGCAATTAGGAGACAAAGGTAGTAGCAGTTATATTGATGTGCAGTATAAATTGAAAAGTTAAAAATTTGTTTCAAACTTTTTTGATGAGGAAAGAATGCAGAAGACAACAGAGCTAGGCACCTGTGGTCTGGCTACAGCTCTGCCACCAACTAGCTTTGTGACTTCCGGTGTTATGTTCCCTCATCCCTAAAATAGGGAAGTTGCCACTTTCTTTGCCAGACTCCCAGCAATGTTATGAAAACCAACTGAACTTGTATTTGTGAAAGCACATTGGAAATACAAAGCACAATACAATGACACGTGGTGCTTTTTAGCAGAATAATTTCTCTCTCTCTCTCTCTCTCTCTCTCTCTCTCTCTCTCTCTCTCTTTTGTCATAATAAACACAGTACCCTATATATCATTGAAAGTTTTCTTGAGACTGAATGTCTTATATTATCTCAGGGTCTTTTTATGAAAATAAATTCTCATTGACAAAAAGGTAAAGGAAAATGCAGACCCTTGGACATACCCTGAAGTTGATTTTTTGAATATATCCTTGAAATCGGCTTGTTTTAAAGACAATTGTCTCCGTCTCCTAAAAGTGGAGTGCAAAAAAAATCTGGTTAATTGTGGCTTTATTGTATTTTGTTTACATTTTTCAAAGCATACTCTGCAAATATTTTAGCTGTAAATTAATAAGCCATGTCTATGTCTAACCAGTTAAGACCACACAACTATTAAAAAATATCTAAATTAACATTTTTTAAAACTTAACTTAAAAGCCATAAGACTCTATTTTTTTTAGAAGCTCTCTTAATGTTTTAGAAAGTCTGACATAAAGATTGACATTAAATACAACATTTATTGGCAGCTGATCTAAAAGACTAACCTAACCAAATTTGGACACAAGGAAACACTTTTCCAGTAAATATATATTCAGCCTTAGAATGCTTTGTCATTTTCTAGCTTTGTAAGCCCAAAGTTCAATTATTTGCTGATATACTGTTTGTCCATAAAAACCTGAACACAAATGACACCCATTACAAGCTTTCAGAGAACAGATGGCTAATGTTCTTCTAGGTTCATTTACTAGCAATTTTCTTATTTTCATAGTGCTTGTAATTAATAAAAACATATAAAGAGATGTACTGTCTCCAAACAAAAGATTTTGTTTTTGTGAGTTCTGTTATATATCTGTCTCCTTTGGGCTAATACAAAAGGCAATAGTGAACATACTTCTGGTACTGCCTCCGGAATGCAGTTTTAAAAATAAAGACTACTACAGAAGCATTGCAGTATATACAGTCAACTCTCTTAAACATTTTAAAGAAAGCTGGTAGGTGTTTAAGGCGCTCTAACACAAATTGAATTTATTTACATTTATTTCATTTATGTCATTTTTCACTTATAGAAGGTAAACACTACTAAGCAATACTCTTATCTAACTTTGCCTTAAAAATAAACAGTTTGGGCTTTTTTTCTGGGTCATCTCACAAAGCACTATTGCAACTAAATCAAAGTCATAGTCTAATAGTATCTTTAGGAAGACTTTGGCAGAGAACTTATACAAAACGTTATCCTAAATCTAATGACTTCTTATGCAAAAGGTAGGCAGCAAGTATTTTATTTATTTTTTTAAATCGTAAATTCAACACAGCATCTCCTTAATGACAATATTATTTCAAAGTCTACTTTTAAAATGCTATATATATAAAATTATTATTTTTTAATCATAAAAAGCTACAATGGGTTAAATTCATATTTGTCATCTTTTAACACTAAGCTTCACCAAGAAGATAACAATTATATATAATTTTTGCTTTAAAAAACATTAAAGTATCTTTAAATACAGCTTATTTTATATTCTTATTAATATTATCCCTTTCCTTTGTGTGTTTAAGAAGAATCTGGTGTGCCACCTTCTGGTAACTGAATGAAATTATGTATCTACACAAGTCACTATCCTTTATTTTAACTTTAAAAATACATATATTTTTCTAAACATGTATTACATTTAAGCTATATAAATAAATCTACAGCATATTCTGAAATAAAGTAAAAATTCCTTCGTGTTCTTTTTAAATTAAAGCTTTATATATGCTTCCTATGATTTTTGCATGGTTACCAATATGTCTCCTGAATTCTACAATACATATAAAATTGATTTTTGTACACCGCTTCACAGCCACACATAAAAACAACAGGCTTGCTATTTTAATGAATAAGTAACAGCAGTAAATAAAGGAAAAGAAAGGTCTCTTACCAATAAGCCCATTTTTCTCTTAAGGTTTGAACTCTCATCATTTGTCATGTTCTTGTGGATCCCTCTCTCATCAAATTCTCTGGAGTTTTAAAGTTGAGAGCTGCGATGCACAGCTAGGCTCTGCTACATAGTAGCGCACCCCAGTGCCTCTGCCTGGTATAACACTTCAATTGTAGCTCCCAAAAGCAGAAACAGGCTTTACATATTCAAAAACCTATGCACTGTACACCTTCCCTTGATAGGAAATTGTAGTCGGCATGGTTGAACTATTTATATTTCATATCTTAATTCCTGGCCAGATAGAAGATCATAACGACATGAATCTCGAGCTTAGCTCCACAACAATGAATGGGAACAAAGTGTTCATCTTCAGTTCAGAGCAGAGGCAGGGTGAGGCAAATACTAATACCAGATCTGACTTAGAAAAAAACATGTTTACCTGAAAGTAACTGTAAATATTTATTATCTTTAAGTCTTCCTTCTCTAGTGTCCCTAGTAGCTAGTCATTAAGTCCTACATTTTATTTTTTATTTATTTTCTAGGAATCTACCCCCTACTGTTTCTTTGTTTTAAACAAATGAGCTACTTCAAAAAATAGTTGTAACTGCTCTCTGCATCTCCCATCTTCAATCTATCAATCATATTGCTTCTAGATAGCTATCTTAAAATACTGCTGCACATGATATAAATTAAGTGGTCAATAAATATTTTATTCAACACATGTTAAGCATTTGCTACATAATAGGTGGGTACTCTGCTAGGTGATATAATTGATGTGAAGGAGAATAAGACACAACCCCTTGCTTGCAGGAAGATCCTAGTTGAATGAGAAAACAGACATGTACTCAGACATGTATATCCATGATATGATATAGAAGCTTTAGTGGAGAGTTGAGGGAGTACAATGTGCTGGGAGGATCAGGAAAGTCTTCAGTATGACTGGAAGGAGTTTAGGGTACATAGTGTTGAGGTCGTAAATTTTAAGGTATATGGGCCTTATATGCTAGTGAAGAGGTTTGGATTTTACACTATGTGCTGTGAGAAGCCATTTGTTGAATAAATGGATCAGTTAAGGAATTAATCAAGCATCTATGCCCAGCAGTAAGAACTCACTACAAGCTGGCCAATCTAGTTTTCCAATGAACTCACTGTCTAGTATCCCCTAAACCAACTTTCCATTCTATATCTCTTGGAATTAGACAAAAGGCAGAGAAGCAATCCATTCTATATTGCAAACTTGCTTTGCTCTTTCTCACCTTTGCTCCAGAGGTCCTCCTGCATGAAATCTCTTCACTTTCTAAACACAACTCATCCCTCCAGATCCAGCTCAAATGCCATTCTTTTCTGTGATGTATTTCATTGCAATTTGAGTCTACAGTGATTAAATGCTCCTTCATTAAACCATTCCTTATTTCTAATGTTTGGCACACAATGTTCAAGAAACCTTTTTGGTCCTTTGCCTATAAAGTGAAGCAAGATGGTGAAGAGATAATACTAAGGCAAAAGTCAGAACCTGAGGGCAAATGGCCTAAGAAAGCATATCTCCCCAGACTTCACAGTATATACTAATTTCAGTAACTTCCTTCACCACTCTCAAGTCTGAAAAAGAAAGGATATGAATTGCAAAAAGAACTGGATCTGTATTAATCAGCAACTCTGCATTACTATGCAACATTGCTGGTTGTATACATCACAGCTCTGGTTTGAAAATTCCAGAGAAATGATGAGAAAGGGATATCAACACAATAGCAGAAGCTATGGGGGTAGGGGACTGTGATTGTGTTTTACTACTTGCAGTAGACCAAGAGAATTCACCTGAAGGTGCATACAGGAAACACAAAGAATTTATGAAGAACACAGAAAGAAATGGGAGAGTAAGGATTGGGGATTTGGATCCAGAAGGTTTAGAATCTCATAAGGAATTGTGCGGGTTCAGAAAGAGCCACCCCAAGATGTGCCTTAGTGCTGTGCAAATTATTTTGATCTATTGGCAACTGAGACCCTGCTGGCTGAAGAGAAACTTCTGCTCTTCCCTTGACTATCTAGAACAGTGATTGGCAAACTGCGGCTCGCGAGCCACATACGGCTCTTTGGCCCCTTGAGTGTGGCTCTTCCACAAAATACCACGTGCCCTAATTAAGTTAATAACAATGTACCTACCTATATAGTTTAAGTTTAAAAATTTTGGCTCTCAAAATAAATTTCAATCATTGTACTGTTGATATTTGACTCTGTTGGCTAATGAGTTTGCCGACCACTGGTCTAGAAGAATTTAAATTAGGAGCCTGGCTCAGGATAAGAGTTATCAGGAAAAATGACTTTTTACCTATCTTATGGCAGGACAAACTACTAATTATTGAACATGTGCTGTCCCTGCAGTTACTGTCTGAAGCCCTAATGTGCATCACTTCATCCCTAGTTCAGAATGTCTTTTTTTGTTTGTTGTTGTTGTTGTTAATCTTCACATGAGGATATTTTCCCATTGATTTTTATAGAGGGTGGGAAGGAGGGGAAAAGACAAACATCAATGTGAGAGAGACACATTGATAGGTTGTCTCCCACACATACCCTGACCAGGACCAGGATCAAGCCTGCAACCTAGGTATGTACCCTTTACGGGAATTAAACCCTAGACCCTTCAGTCCTCATGAGCTGACACTCTATCCACTGAGTCAAACCGGCTAGAGCTAGCTCAGAATGTCTTAAATACAATTCCCTTTTCTGTCTCTGAACCTCTCCTGCATGTGGGGTCCCTGACTCTCTCATGTATATGAGGTTCCCATACATACTGGTATGTATGTATTAAATTTGGTTATTTTCTCTTGCCAATCTGTTTCATGTCTATTTGATTATTAGACCAGCCAGAAGAACCTTGAGGGTGGTGGAAAGTTTGTTCCTCCCCCATAGTAATAAGTGAGAAAATCCAAGTGTAAGAAGGAGATGCGTTAAAAAAGGGATAAAAGTGTTAGCTGGGAAATTAATCTAGGACAAAAAGCTTTACTAGAGAAACATGTTCTGGGGTGTAAATATTTAGTGTTCTCTCCCTGTGGAACCACACCCCATTATGCTCAGGGTCAAATACCCAGACAAGCTTTCCTTGATGTTGGCATTTAACATTCAGCTTTGTCTCATCCTCCTTATGCATGCATAATCTCTTAGATTTATGCAATGATGCAAAAACCATGGTGCTTTCTTTTATGTAGACAATAAAAAATATTTTCATCTATTCAACCACTTAATGTTAAAGTGTGTTAAGAGGATTCTGCCAATAATTTCAAAAAGTCATTGATACTAGAAAATATTTTCTCAATGACTTAAAAATTTCCCAGATTTATCTGTCTACACGGTTCTTCTTATTTATTTAGCACATAAATTGACCACTTTCCTTTCTATTAACTTATAAATAAAATATTCAAATGCAAAAATAAAACAAAGAATGTAATTTTGGGTATGTGTCACACTTTTCTCAAGAAATCTTCAAAAAAAATGGTAGTACTTAAGGGACATAAAAATAATTTAAGCCACTGAGTCTTCAGAAGAATGTTTCTAAGCTATGTATCAATGGTACCATAGATTTTTAGAACAAAGAGAAAATAAACTAGACCATTTCCTCATTTAGATTTGTGGGAAACAGAACAATTGCCTGAGTATTTCCTTGAGACTTGGCAGGAAAAAAAAGCAATAATCATTTTGTATTGGAAGAAACCAAGATGGCGGCATAAGGTAAACACCTAACTGTTGCCTACCACAACAATTTTGAAACTACAACTGGAAAACAGAGCGCACACCGTCCAGAACCACCGGAAAGCTGGCAGAGTGGAAAACCTACAACTAGAGAAAAGAAGAGAGGGGGACGCTGAGCCTCAGGAGCTGTGGAGGTGCAGAGATCCGTGAGCGCAGAAAGGGCGGGTGGCTGAATACGTGGCAGGCTTGCTCGCAGTGCGCGGATAGGGAGGGCAGCAGACACTGTGTGGCTAGCTTTCTCGTTTGGGAGAAAAACAAAACCTCCCGACTGCACTGAAATCCAGCTGCGGTTGGGGAGAAACTGGGCTGTTTGGCAGCGGGCGAGGCTCGAAAGCTGCCTTCTCTCAGAGGCGCGCAGCCATTAATTCGGGCACGGAGAAACCGACCCTCTTAGGGCGGTGCGGACGGAAACCAAGTTTGTCTGCGCCATTCTGAGACTCCGCCCCATCCAAGCTGAGCACAGCCCTCCCAGTGACTGGATTTCTCGTTCGGGAGAAAAACAAAACCTTCGGTCTGCACTGAAATCCAGCCCCAGCTGGGGAGAAACTGGTCTGTTAGGCAGCGGGAGAGGCTCGAAAGCTGCCTTCTCTCAGAGGCGCGTAGCCATTAATTCGGTCATGGAGAACCCGCCCCTCTTAGGGCAGAGCAGATGGGAAACCAAAGCTTGTCTGCGCCACCCTGAGACTCCGCCCCATCCAAGCTGAGCACAGAAGCCCTCCCAGCAGAGAGACTGCTGATCCTCACAGCCAACTGGCTTGGAGATCAACTCCCGCCAGTGATACCAACAATCTCAACCACTCTGAACTCCAGTTTCTGGGGACACGCGGGGGACCCAGACGCCTACGGGACTCTCGGCCATCGGTCGGAGAGTGAGAGTGACTTTTCTGTCGGTGTGGATGACACCAGATTTCAACCACTCTCATAAGGGACACATTCAAGAGGCAGACTCAGTGAGCACCAAAGCTCTACTGTGTCTCCAACACAGCAATTCTTCCGTTATAGACACAGCAGGCCCTCACAACCAATTGGACCGGAGGTCAATTCCTCCCAGTGTACCAACAGCAATCAGGGCTTTTAACTACACCAAGACTTTCCACTCAGCCCACAAAGGGGTGTACCAAGAGCGACCACCTACAGTGACAGGAGAAGCTGAGCTACCGGCCCCTATAGGTCACCGACCACACAAAGCCACTCCATCAACACAAGGAGGCAGCCAAAATGTGGAGACATCACAGTATGTCACAAGTAGGAGAGATAGATGAAAGCAAACTAATGGACGACACAGTGTTCAGAACCATATTTATAAGGTTACTCAAGAATCTTCTAAAAACCGCTGAGAAACTTGAAGAGACCTTCAAGGACCTTAATGAGAATACCAAAAAAATGGAAAAGGACCAGTCAGAAATTATGCATACACTGTCTGAAATAAAGAATATACAGAGTAGACCACCACACCCGAAGAGTCAAACCAAAGATCTGGAATATGAAGAAGAAAAAAACACCCAACCAGAGAGGCAGAAAGAAAGAAGAATCCAAAAGTGTGAGGATAGCATAAGGAGCCTCCAGGATGGCTTTAAGCGTACCAATATCCAAATTTTTGGGGTGCCAGAAGAGAGAGAGCAAGATACTGAAAACCTATTTGAAGAAATAATGACAGAAAACTTCCCCCACCTGGTGAAAGAAATAGACATACAAGTTCAGGAAGCGCACAGAACCCCAAACAAGAGGAATCCAAAGAGGACCACACCAAGACACATCATAATTAAAATGCCAAGGGCAAAAGATAGAGAATCTTATAAGCAGCAAGAGAAAAACAGTTAGTTACCTACAAGGGAGCACCCATACGACTGTCAGCTGATTTCTCAACAGAAACTATGCAGGCCAGACGGGAATGGCAAGAAATATTCAAAGTGATGAATAGCAAGAACCTACAACCAAGATTACTCTACCCAGCAAAGTTATCATTCAGAATTGAAGGGCAGATAAAGAGCTTCACAGATAAGAAAAAGCTAAAGGAGTTCATCACCACCAAACCAGTATTATATGAAATGCTGAAAGGTATTATTTAAAAAGAGGAAAAAGAAGAAAAAAGTAAAGATAAAAATTATGAACAACAAATATCTATCAACAAGTGATTCTAAAAATCAAGTGAATTAAAAATCTGAGGAACAGAATAAACTGGTGAACATAATAGAATCAGAGGCATAGAATGGGAGTGGATTGATAATTCTCAGGGGGAAAGGGGTATCTGTGTGGGGGGTATGGGAAGAGACTGGACAAAAATCATACTCCTATGGATAAGGACAACGGGGGGGGGGGAGGGAACCGGGTGATGGGGAGATCTGGGGGGAAAAAAGGAGAAACAATTGTAATAATCTGAACAATAAAGATTTATTTAAATTAAAAAAATAATCATTTTGTATTATACTTTAAACTAGAATAGGTATTTTATCTAACTAATTCATCTAGAAGTTATAAAAGGAGAAAAAATTGGAGTAACTGCCGCCTGGTAGTCCATAGTAAGTCTCATATTATTAGCAATTTCAATGACAAAGTCTATGTCACTCTAGTATAAATAATTCATTTACATTCCATGTAAAATACCATCACCATGTTATCTCATCCATGGTACTCTTCTCCTTTCTTTTGGTGTATATAAGATGGCTCAGAGCACGGTGAGTTAAGAGTTCTCTATCATGCAGTTATATCATTAAATGACAGATTTTGAGAAACACAAATCTAAAGAAAGGTTGGTCAAGGGTATTTATATTGGGAGCAGTAGATCATATTCCTACATCCCAGAAGTTCGTATTTCAAGTGAATTATCAGACTCCAGTAGTATTACCAGTCAATCTAATGGGAAAGATGGGGTCAAAGTGAAGAAAATGATTTGAAGTGCCTTTTCCTGTTACTAATAACTCTGCCTGTACTGTCACTGGATTAGAAAAAAATGGCAAAGGAAGTAGAAGGCCACAGTTGCACAACCTCCCATTCCTATTTGAATGAATCATAACCTTATTACATATCCCTAAAATGTAACAAAACTCAGGTCATACCACTATAAGGTAACAGAAATGATTGGGAATAATTCATGCGCAATTCAAATGGCCTAATAGATATCAATTATTCTAGGTTGACTATAAAATATGTCCACTCATAAGTCTTCTCCTACCCATTACTATTAAAAATAGTTATAGTGAGACTCTGAAAGGACCTAAGATACACATGACAGACCATTGGGAAGAAGAAAATTTTATCACGTAAATTTGAAAACATGGCAATAAGCTAAATGACATTCTACACACAGAAGGGCAGACATATGGAGTTAATGAGGAAGTTAAAATATTTCTATTTGTCAATTACTTTCCAACCTAATTTTCCAATCCAGATACTCCACAAATTACTTTACTTGTTTTAAATGTCAAGTGATAGCCTCAGAGAGCAGAATTCCAAGTAAAAAAGTTTATTATACCTTTTAATTTTTAAGAGTCTCATTTCCATTTTCACCCAACCCCAAGGTAGGCAATGCAGGTGTTAATATTCCCATTTTACTAGTGAAAAAACAAAGTTATTAGATGATTTGGCTCAAGTGACATAGCTGCTGAGAGAACTAGAAAACAAGAATCCAGGTCCCTTGACACTTAATTTGGTGTTCATTAGTTTCTTCTATATTGTATTTATTTTAGGGGTCAAAAACACAAATATGATTTCTAAATACTACCAAACAGGAAAGAAAAAGAAAAGTCTTTACACACTTATCCTGAGGAAGTAAAAGGCTAGAGGGATGGAGGAATAGGTTATGAAAGATATAGAATGCTATATAATTAAATTTGCAGAACTATCAACCTATACCGAGAAGAAATTCTTTCCCAATGCCAACTTACAGAGACCCCTTTTATCCCTCAATTAGCAATTTCTTGGTATAGACCTTAAAAGTTCTATACTCTCATCCTCAGTGGTTTAGCATATGATATCTCTCCACTTGGAATTCCTTGCCCTCCTTGTCTACCAAGCAAATATTTTTAGCCCTACTTGTCTCCAAGCATATCTCCTTCTATGAAACCATTTCTTATATCCCTTAGCAAACTCCAGTGCAAGGTTTTCCAAACTGGCATGGCACTTTAAATATTATAGCTCCTTTCACTTTGGATTATCACTGTTTCCATAAACTATAAAGGAGACTGTAAACTTCTGAGAGCTGCAGTTGGGTCTCCTTTATGTTTTTATTATGCCTAACTCAATGCCTATCTCACAGTAACCCTAACTTTAGGAGGAAATTTTGGTGAAATTAAATCAGCAGAGGGAGCCTCTCTCCTCTATGACTAAGAACAGTTTTCAGATGATAATTAAACAAGAAATCATTAAAGGGTCTTATCTTTCCTAAACTAAGATATGAATAGTAAGAAATAAAAGATTACAATTACAAACAGTGTACCTAAATGACTCCTTATGATGTTTGTGTGGTAGACCCTGTTTGTTCCTAGCAGGTGCCCAGCATAGTATGTGTACAACTAAGGGGTGAAGTGACTGCTAAGCTAACCTGAGCAAAGGAAACAATTAGCTACAATAAGGAAGGGAAATGCCAATCATCATTTGTCTACGTCATGATAGTAGAACTGGTAAAGCTAGAAACTGAAGAAATGCTTTTTGATAGATTGTCACCACCAAGACCAGTTAACAGTGAAATATGAAATAGCATCTCCTAAAACCAATTGTTTCTACAGACTGCTAATTGAAAAGGATAAAAGCATATTTTGGACTGTTACATCCTATTAAATTATTGTATCTAGTGATAATGAAAGAGTACACCACAAAATCCAATTTTATCAATAACTGCTCCACTAGATTTAACAAAAATATAAAATAACAGTGAATTCAACCAAGCAAGCCATGGTACATCACCAATACCTAGTAACTCAAATGGTATGCTGAGCAGTCAAGAGGAAAATACACAAACTAACACAGGAGGGCCCAATACTAACAAGCCCCTGTAATTGCAAATTAGAAAAAATATACATATTTGACAAAGACCTATGAATCTTCTGTTCCAATATGAGAATTATAATTTAGGTTAAGGAAATGTCTCAGATCCCTATCTCACCCCATATCCTGGCCTCCCTTTTTATGCAAACTGGTAGGGTAGAAATATCAAGGATATTAACATAATGAACATTATAAAGAATAAAAGGTTTCCCATAGGGAAGAGCCTATTCACAACAAGGTTTCACATATGCATAGGGGGCGGAGGCTTCTGCAGCTGTGAAGGCTAACTTATGCAGATCATTAACCACTGTCCTCTAGTGTGTACTGGGATACTGTTTGAAAGACTGGAGGCTTTTATTTAAACAAAAGTAATGTGGCCTTATAAAATAGAGCTGTGTTTTGCTAACACTGGACTTGAATTTTGCTATTGGGACACAGAAATAGTATATAAGTTTCATGGGCTAGTTTGAAACACAAGAGTCATAAAAAGCCTTTGGTGTTCTGGATCCTAAAGGAAAGATTGGCTCAGAAGCCACAGAGAACAGCCAGATAGCCAGGCAGGCAGACACTAAGAGTTAAATGAAGAAGCCCCAATACAATTAAAAAACAGTAGCAAAAACCGGGATTATGTATGTATTAACCAAGTCAAAAGTGAATTTAATACCCCATCACTTCTAATCCAAATTTTAGAATTAATTAGCGTTCTTTATTGCTTTCATCATCTCAATAGTTTATTCGAAAAACTTCCATTGTTCCTTATTTGTGTGGATGTATTTGTAAATTCCACTTTCAAGGTCTCCTCAGCCCCAGCACACTTTATTTATTCAACCCTATTTCCCATTATAGGCTATCCCATATTTGTACACAACTGGAAAACACAGAACCCTTCTAACCAGAATTGCCATGGGAGCTATAACTTTTAAAATGCACTTTATTATTTCTGTGGATTCTAGAGAGGAATATGCAAAAACAATTTAGGAAGAGGAAGGTGGAGTAGAAAGGGAAATTAACAAAGGCTTTCCCTGTCCCCAAATATCTTCTCCTACAGTGCCAACTCTCTCTCAACAATAAAATTTCTCCCTCCCTCCCTCCCTATCCATCTATCCCCTTTCTCCTCTCTTTCTCTACCTCCCTCCCCCTTTCATTATTTGCTCTGTACTACTGCCAGAAATTCCAGCAATTGCAGGTTCATTTGAGCTAAAAAGAAGCCTGTTAAAATTATAAGTACAGCTGCCAGGAGGAGGTGCCTATCAGTTTATTCTCACATTGGCAAATAGCAAAGAGCTGTTGCCCTCAGGGAATGGGGAAGGCTGGTGGTGAGAGTCTGCATTTTGGAATCCTTGTAACCTTGGTTGGTGTGCTATTTGAAGGGAGCTGGAGGGGACTTGGGGGATAAAGAAACTACATCTAGAAATAGAGAAAAGAAAACTGAGATATAAAAAAGGGTCATAGGAGAACAGCAAAGCTCAACTTCCTCTTCTACTCAGTGTTTCCTAGCCCAGAACCTACCATGCCTTTCCTGACCCCCTGCTAACTTGGAGCTCAAGCTAGTACTGTCCAAGCTAGTATCAGCCACTTAAGTAGGTTAAATACAATATTTGGGGCATGGCCAGAAACCTCGTTATCCGGTATATGATGTGTCATGTCCGAGCAAATGATTTCTAAATAAACCTTTCGAACACTCACCATTATTAGGTTGGGAACCTGCACTTTTCAACATATGCCTCCTCCATACCCCACTCCATCTCCCAGCCTCCCCCACCAAACACATCCTAGTTAAGCTGATCTTTTCTCTGTTTTGGAGATGCTAGATGCTTTTTTTTTTTTCTGTCATCATCCACATTCAACTCATAAACCATCCCCCTTGCCTAGATTGTGGCCACTCCTTTGTTCACATAAGTTCTGCCTGTTCTTAAATTCCAAATTATGCTCTACCTTTTTGAAACCTAATTTGATGTCTCTAACACTCACTAAATGCCCTCTTTTCTAAACTCTTACAGTAGTTACCACACATTGCTCTTATTTCACTTTATGGTGCTCAACTTCCAAAATGAAGTCTGTAAGCTAAGTTTCTATAGGAAGAGGCCATTCATTCATCCACCCAAACAGTTAATAAGCATTTACTTTGTAACTAGTGTGTTTAGGCTGGAAGTTGAAACCCTAGTAAACCCAGTTCCTTATCCTCAAAGTGGTCACAGCCCATGGAATATCAAGTATAGTCACAATACCATGTGAGATGCACTACATTGGATGTATACTCAAGGAGATATTAGTGTTCATACAGAGCCTTAGCTGGGCTAGGACAGGGAATCAGGAAAAGTTTCACAGAGGCGACACCTGAGTTGAGTGTTTAAGAACAAGCATGAAGGAGAAATCAAGATGGCGGCATAGGTAAACACCTAAACTGCTGCCTTGAGCAATAATTTCAAAACTACAACTAAAAGACAAAACGGACATCATCCAGAACCACAGGAAGGCTGGCTGCGTGGAAATTCTACAACTAGAAGGAAAGAGAAAAGCACACTGAGACTCAGAAGAGCTGCAGAAGGCAGAGGTACGGCGCGCGCGTGGAAAGGGCTGGCAACTGACTATGCAGCTGGCTTTCTCAATTGGGAGGGAGACCAAAGCTCCCGATGCTCTGAACTCCAGTTCCAGGAGAGACTCTGGGGACCCAGACTCATTCAGGGAGAAACTGGACTGTCTGGCAGCAGGAAAAACTCGAGGGCGGCTTTCTCTCAGAGGTGCTTGCAGCGATTACCGCGGGACACTGAGACCCAGGGGCCTCATAGGGCAGGGCTGACAGGAAGCCATTGCTGTCTGCTCCACCCTGAGACTCCGCCCTACCCAAGCTGAGCACAGAGGCTTTTGCAAGTCTTGTCTCATAAGGGTGTCTCCAGCACAGAAGTTCTCCCAGCGTAGACACAGCTGATCCTCACAGCCAATTGGCCTGGAGGACAATTCCTCCCAGTGATAACAACAACAATCAAGGCTTAACTACAACAAGACTATGCACACAGCCCACAAAAAGGTGCAGAAAGAGTGTCTAACTTAGGTAACTGGGAAGGCTGAGCCACTGGGCCCTATAGGACACCTAGCACACAAAGCCACTCTATCAACTCAGGGAAGCAGCCAACATGTGGAGACAAAGAAACATGTCACAAATGAAAGAAATGGAGGAAAGCAAACGACTGGAGATAGAGTTCAAAACCACGGTTATAAGGGTTTTCAAGAATTTTCTAGAAAAGGCCAATAAATTTAGCAAGACCCTTGAGGATATGAAAAAGGACCAACTAGAAATTAAGCATACACTGACTGAAATAAAAAATAATATACAGAGATCCAACAGCAGACTAGAGGATTGCAAGAATCAAGTCAAAGATTTGAAATACAAAGAAGCAAAAAACACCCAACCAGAAAAGCAAAAGGAAAAAATAATACAAAAATATGAAGATAGTGTAAGGAGCCTCTGGGACAACTTCAAGTGTACCAACATCCGAATTATGGGGGTGCCAGAAGAAGAGAGAGCAAGATACTGAAAATCTATTTGAAGAAATAATGACAGAAAACTTCCCCCACCTGGTGAAAGAAATAAACTTACAAGTCCAGGAAGTGCAGAGAACCCAAAACAAAAGGAATCCAAAGAGGACCACACCAAGACACATCATAATTAAAATGCCAAGAGCAAAAGACAAAGAGAGAATATTAAAAGCAGCAAGGAAAAAACAGTTAGTTACCTACAAGGGAGCACTAATACAACTGTCAGCTGATTTCTCATCAGAAACTATGCAGGCCAGACGGGAGTGGCAAGAAATATTCAAAGTGATGAATAGCAAGAACCTACAACCAAGATTACTCTACCCAGCAAAGCTATCATTCAGAATTGAAGGGCAGATAAAGAGCTTCACAGATAAGAAAAAGCTAAAGGAGTTCATCACCGCCAAACCAGTATTATATGAAATGCTGAAAGGTATTCTTTAAGAAGAGGAAGAAGAAGAAAAAGGTAAAGATAAAAATTATGAACAACAAATACATATCTATCAAAAAGTGAATCTAAAAATCAAGTGAATAAAAAATCTGATGAACAGAATAAACTGGTGAATATAATAGAATCAGGGGCATAGAAAGGGAGTGGACAGACAATTCTTGGGGGAAAAGGGGTATGGAAGGTGTGGGAAGAGACTGGACAAAAATCATACACCAATGGATGAGGACAGTGGCAGGGGGCAGTAAGGGCAGAGGGTGGGGTGGGAACCGGGTAGAGGGGAGCTATGGGGGGGAAAAGAGGAACAATTGTAATAATCTGAACAATAAAGATTTATTTTAAAAAAGAACAAGCAGGAATGTGTCTGGCAGTCAAATGAAACAGGGGGGATGGAGGAGAGAGGGAGAGGCAAAACTAGTTAAGGTACAACTGCAATTGTGACAACATCAACTCTTAACCCTTTGCACTCACTTGCTTTTTTCTAGATTCCTTTATTCTAATGCTAACCTTGTCGAGTCACACTTGACATCCAAGTGCAAAAGGTTAAACTAAAGCAGTAGAAATGGGAGATATTAAAAAAATTTCTTTTGGAGATAGAATGAACAGGATTTACTGACTGGAGACGATGATAATAATGAACATTGTTGATAACTTACCATGAACCAAGCAAGCAGTATTATAATTGCTTTACCTATTTAATTATTTGACATATTTCATAATTACTATTATGTAGACAGCGCCTGGGAAGGCACATGGGCATTTCTTTAATTATTGTCACCTGAACCCAAGGCAACAGGCAAAGCCGTGTCTTGGATACACATCTTACCAAAAAGGCAGATGTGTTCTCAGCATTGACTCTTATCTTTGCCCAGGTGTCGGGAGTGTGTTTTGATATGTAAATCCAGTCAAGCACCAGGAATGCTCTGGCCTACTCAAGAATGCAAATAATCTCCTTTGTCTTGACCTTTTGATGAAACTTCCTGGTATTTGGGGGTATAAAATAAACATGCTGTATAGGCTCTGGGTCACTGTCTCTCCAGCAGAAGAGGGCAGCGGTCCCACCCAGTTCCCAGCTTTTTCCTTCCATTTTGTGTCTTGTCTCTTTCTTTTTTATTTCTCAATCCCCAGCCGTCTCTTCTCGAAGAACCAGATCATCTCTCTTTCCGTGCTGGACGCAGAAAAGAGAGACCCCACCATACTATTACCTTATAATGTATGTACTATTAATATCCCCATTTTTATAGAAGAGAAATCTAAGGCATAGAAAAATCAAGTGGCATGACATTATACAATGAGTAAACATTGGAACTGGAACTGGACCCCAGGCAGTGTAGCTCAATAGTACACTACTTAAGTCCTCTATTACACCATCTTTAATTTTTTTATTGATGAGAGAGAGAGAGAGAGATTTGTTGTTCCACTTATTTATGCATTCTTTGGTTGCTTCTTGTATGTGCCATGACCAGAGCTTGAACACACAACCTTGGCACATCAGGACGATGCTCTAACCAGCTTAGCCACCCCTCCAGGGGGTACACTATCTTTACATGTGAGGTTGTTAGGGAGAGGGGGAGCCCAGGATGACTGCCTAGTTACTAAGAGAGCAAAAAGTAGAGACAGAAAGGGCCACAGCCTATGGGACATGAATGCATTGTTGCAATTATTATTTCTGTTCCTCATGTCAAAAACAAATTTCTTGGTTCATTTCTTCCCTCTATATTCTAGCATTTTCTCCAATGGTCCTGGTTGTGAACGAAAGAAGCCACCTGCTAACCTGACAAGCTCAGGGGAGGTCTGTGTGGCAGTCTTGAAAACTCAGAGACCTAAAATAACCACAAAAGATGGTCTAAAAATTAAATATTTAACTACAAACAGGTTATAGTGGGCAGTCATGTCCTAGGCCGATATTTTCCCTGACAACGATCAACTTAGATCTTTCCTGAGCCCATTTGCCTTTTTGCCTCTAAGATAACATATCTGTGAGATGTCTGGGTAACTTGTAACTTCCTTCTTTTGCCGGAGCCCCTGGGGCACAACCAAATGTGGTAGGTCCCAGAACAGATGCCTCAAATTCCTTCATTATCATGTTAATTGTTCCTGTACCCACCTAAGTATGTGTCCATCATTTTACTTTTTATCCAATCCCAGGGGTTTCCCACTGTTTGACTTTATCCCACCTCCTTAATCCGTCACCAATGAATTTCATGTAGCCCACCTATGTCCCTCCTTTGATTGCAATGTATAAATACAGATGTAACCCGCCATTCTTCGGAGCATTATCTCAATTCATTGAGGTTCTGCTTCCCGGCATATGTTGACAGTTTGGCTCAAATAAACTCACTAAAATTCTTTACAGGTTTCAATGGTTTTTTTTTCGTTAACATGGTTATCCAAAAGGTACCTAGTCTTGACCTCAGTCTGTTTGGTCTCAGTTTTAGCACTTGGCACATTCAGTCACTGCCTAGAATTATTTATAGATGTGGCTTATCTCCTTTATTAAGTTAAAGTATCTAAGGCAAAAAAGTACACATCTTATTCACCCTTGATGAACAGCATCCAGGACCCAATCTATCTATATATATAAAAGGCTAATATGGAAAGTATCCCCTCGGGAGTTTGACATAGAGACCTGGAGTTCAATCGCTCACTATAATGTGCTCTGACTACCAGGGGGCGGCAGGAAACATGGTGGACAACCAGCGGCAGTGGAGCACTGAGAGAGTGAGGGAAGGAGGAGGTGGGGAGGTAGGGATTCTGATTGGCTCT
Organism: Cnephaeus nilssonii; assembly: GCF_951640355.1. NCBI lineage: Eukaryota > Metazoa > Chordata > Mammalia > Chiroptera > Vespertilionidae > Cnephaeus > Cnephaeus nilssonii. The sequence goes on from NC_137071.1 coordinate 86,518,862, forward strand.
GATTGTTGGCCAGGCCTAGGGATTTCATGTGCTGGGCCTCTAGTACTCAATAAAAATTAATTGGATTGCACATAGCATATAATGTTTCTTAAGGTCTTCTATTCTTTGGTCATCTGTAAATTGCCTTCATTTGTCATATTTCAGTACTATCTTTATTATTACTTTTTCTTTAAATCAACCATTTTAAATTTACCTTTATATAAAATGGAAAACTTATATTTATTACTATAAATGGAAAACTGCTATAATTTACTTTAATCAGAAGGCAACTATAAAAATACTGAGGGGCACCAAAGTTTTGCCACCCTAAATGTGACTTTCAGTATATTGATTTTAAGTGATTATTAAGAAATAAAAGACTCAGAAAGCATCTTTGACCCTCGCCCTTTCCTGCCCAAGGGAATCAGATGGAAAAGCCTGTTTCAGGAAGGGAATCTTACCATACGATTTTATATGCCTAAGTGCCCATCATCAGATGAGTGGATAAAAAAGCTGTGGTACATTTACAGAAAGGAATACTACATGGCTGTGGGCAGGGGGGCGGGGAAGGAACTATTTAACATTTGCAACAGCATGGATGGACCTGGAAAGTATTATGCTAAGTGAAATAAGCCAGTCAGAGAAAGATAAGTACCACATGATCTCACTCATATGTGGAATCTAATGAAAAAAAAAATAAACGGATGAACAAAATAGATCAAGAAACATAGAAGCATGGAACAGACTGATGAATTTCAGAGGGAAGGTAGGGGTGGTGGGGCTGAGGGGGGAGATTAACGATTAATGGGGGAACTTATATGTATATATACATAGCCCATGGACACAGACAATAGTGTGGTGAAGGCCTGGGAGGGGCAGGTGTGGGGTGGAGGGTGTCAATGGGAAGAAAAAACAAAGGGGATACCTGTAATACTTTCAACAATAAAGATAAATTTTTCAAAATATTTTTATATGCTAAGGAAATCCTTAGCATAAGGATTTTCACCTTAGCCTAATTAAGTATGGTAGATAGGAAGGATCCACACAAGGATGTATTAACTAGAATCCCCCATGTCACATTGTTTCTGGGTGGTCTAGCAGAAATTTGTTTGCCACTTGTTCCCTCTTTCTCTTCTAACTATGAATTGCCTACTTTCCCTTTGTAATCTCAGATGCCTGCACCCCTTCTCCTTTGTCCAGCATGGTATATAAACCTCAACTGCCCAATGCCTCTTTGAGGATCTCCTATCTTATGGTATCCCTGAATGTACATTCATACAATAAACATTGGACATTTTCTCCTGTTAATCTGTCTCTGTTAATTTGACTAGCCCAGCTAGAAAAACTTAGAAGGTCGAAGGAAAGTCATGTTTTTATACCCCTGCTAAAGCAATAAATGTTTGTGCACAACTTAACATCCTATTACCAACACAGTGCCACACTCACCACACTATGGGATAAAGTTTTTGTCTTTTGGGGTATTTTTGAAATTATTTTCACATAATATCAAATCAACAATTTTTAATTGACCAATTGAGTGGCATATAGTGTGTTCCAGATCTTGGGCAACCACCAACTCTATCTACTCTATCTTATCTCAAAATTTTGTCATCACCCCGAAATAAAAACTCACATCTAGTAAACACTTGCTCCGTATTCTCCTCTCACCACAGCCACTGGCAACCACCAAATGTATTGTGTCTCTATGAATTCATCTATTTTGATATTTCACATAAATGGAATCATATACTATGTGATCTTTTGTGCTAGGTTTCTTTCATTGAGCATGTATAGTGTTATCAGTATTTAATTCCTGTTTATGGCTAAATATAACATTGTATGTATATACCATGGTTTATTTATTTGTATTCATCTATCAATAGACATTTTGAGATATTTCTACCTTTTGGCTCTTGTTAATAGTATTACTATAAAGATATGTGTACATGTATTTGTTTGACTACCTGTTTTCAGTTATTTTGGGCATATACCTAGAAGAGAAATTTCTGAGTCATATGGCAACTCTATGTTTAACTTTTTGAGGAACCTCTGAAGTAGGTTTTGTACAGTACCCCTTGTATATTTCAAAATAACAGGTGGGATTGGAAGGTTTCATACCAGAACGTTTCTCTAAACATATGATATATAAGAAAAAAGATTCATTCTCATCATGCCTATGTAAAACACAAATTTAGAATAATTTTCATTATATTTGTGTGATTTTCTTTGCAGTTGGTCCTTTTACACCAGTAGCAGATGGTTCAGGTAATTACTAAATTAGGTCTTCATATATGAAGGTACATGACTGATTTCATCAAAATCATGCCTTCATATTAGGATTTTTATCACAGTTTGGAACCTTTACATTTTAAAAATTCCATTTTATCTACAGATCATGTTAGTTCAACAAAACAAGAAAAAAAATAGAGCACAAGCTTAATTCCAATTCACAATTGCATATACTATAAATAATTTGTATGTTTGAAAATTACCATTTTCTGGATGTAAAATTTTGCTATAGCCCTTAAAAGATTGCAGCCATACATTCTCAGGCATATCTGAGCCCTGCACCAGTAATTCAATTGGTCTGAATGAGGTGTTGTTACCTGCTCTAGTGTTGACTTCAGCAATAAAATCCATGAAATCACAAGTGTGATACACTAGGCTTTTTTTATAATAAGCGTTGAGACTTGAAATAACAAAACAATTCCAATTTAAAGTATAAACCTGTGTACTGTCAGCAGTCTGCATACTGCCTTAGCATGAGCAGCATACTTCAGAAAACACCAATCTAATAGGAGCTATTTCTTAAAGCGGAACAGGCTATGCTCTCATCTTTGTTTTCCAAACAAACAGGAAGTTTCCATCTTGTCTGCAGACTGACAAAGGAAGAGTACACAACTCATAACAAAGGAATTCAAAACTAAAGAAAGGGTTTCTAATAAATCTGAAGACTCATACCGCTTGACTTCTAAGAGAAAGGTGGCTTGTCTTTTGTGGACATATCATAGAACCCAACCTGTGAAGAAAAGTGCTTTCAGGACTCACAGTCACTTGCACTTTGCAACATCTTCCACTGGGAGATGCACTCATTCTGTAATTTGACAGAATACTTTGCGTTCAAAGAACACCCATCTCTAATTTAAATAGAATGCTACATTTCTTCCTGTAGTCAACTATGTTACCCCTGAGAATGTTCTACGCCCACTGACACTATCACCTGGCAAACAAGAGAGAATAATTTTTAAACAAATCATTCCCTTTTCCAATATAGAGATTATCATGGAGAATCTTTATTCTTGGTTAAGGTGAAAGCACTTAACCAATTGTTCAAATGCAAGTATCCATGGATATATACAAGAACAGAACATACCTGGAAAGCTGCATAAAAATTAAAATTTTCTGTCTTGAAGACTTTTACTACCATTGATTATTCCCACACTTAATTGAAACACAGGAGGGTTTCAATGAAACAAAATAAGTGAATAAAACTCTGTACCTCTGCCCTAAAGGGAAATATTTTGAAAATAAGTCCAAGTCATAATAAAAAAAATTTGAAGAAATAAGAATAAATGTAAAGGTTAAATATGATAATATATGTAAAGTGCCTCACACAAAGCTCATTTGTGTCACAGCAATTCTACAAATGGCAGCTTAGATCCTTCAAGATCAGGCGGCATTCCTTGGAACTGAACTACAAATCCTCAGGCCACAATGAAATTATAGTTGTCTGGAGTCCCATATCTTATTTGCTCCCTTTTTAGCATACAGAACATTCTACTTCATCTAAAAATTATATACAGGGTGGGGCAAAAGTAGGTTTAGAGTTGTTCATATGGAAAATAACACAGTAATTAATAAATAATAATACAAGAATAAACTTTCACATAGTCACATTTGTTTGTATGATGCCCTACTAACTACAAAGCACTTTCTTGTCATTGATATCATTAATTTATGATCTTTTATTATCTCTGCCTCACCAAGAATGAAATTAAGACCCAGAGAGGTCAACTGATCGCTTATTAAAGTCAAAGCTGGGATTACAAACAAAGCTTATAAAGGCGAATGGGAACAGAACAGGAGGAGAAGGGTAACAACTAAGAGCAATGTTGGGGGACACAGAGGGAGAGGAGAGATAAATACACAGGTATACAGAGACTCCACGGCAAGAACATTTCAACTTTATGGTATTTTAAGATATTTTCCTAAAAGATATTTGAAATGTTTTATCTTAATATTTTCACCTATAGGCACAATGATATCATAGGAACCTTTAACTGATTGCTTCTGTCTAGGACTAATCAGGAGAGAGAAACCAAATAGTAATTTGAACTGGGAGAGTTTCACATAAGGAATTGTTAACTATAACAGGAAATTAGAATAACATGGAATTGGAGTGATAAGCAATTGACTAGTAATAAGTAAAGGGAATTCTAAAAAAATAGAGAAATCACAGATATCAGAAACAACTACTCCTAGGGCTGAGAAAGAACACTTAGAAAGAGATCCCTCTTCCAGGGCTGAGATGCAGTGTTTAAGGGTTCAAGGAAGTGCTCCCTGTTTACCTAGGGCCAAGATCCAGGCCTTATTTGGAGAGGGCACAGCTCATTGAAGGGCAGAGAATTTCCTGTGGTGCTTATCTTTGGATTTTCCAGAAATTCTAAAGATGAGCCTACCATTTGGAACATACTGAAACACAGCCTCCGGAAAGTGCCTTACCAGAAGCACTGGTAAGCCAAAACACTATATAAGGGGGCAATAGGAAAAGCTACTGACAATTAGATAAAGAAGCTGGGCACTAGAGTAGATGTATGAGTTACAGAAACAGGGAAGCAAAACCCTCATTTCCTGATCTGCCTTTCTGGCACCCTCTTATTGAAAGAACTTTCATACCAGTTGGTCAAGGAAACAAATATTTAAAGGGCTTGGGTCCATGTTCACAGAGCAGGCAAAAAGGGTGAAATTGAAGCTGAGGATCAATAAGTCAACAAGTGGCACATTTTTTAACAGAGAAATACTGTTTGTAAGCAAGCAATCACCAAATTACAGCATGGTTAGGTACAATACTTGTTTTACCAAGTCCACATTCTGGACAAAACTTGCTACAATAAGAATTATGGAGCTGTGTTGCTTTGATTCTATTACTTCCTAAGACATATAGAAGTATACCACCAACACATATCCACTTATCCCATCTAAGAAAAGAGTCATATGCAAATTAACCATCACTCTGCTACACCCACAAGCCACACCCACCAGCCAATAGGGAGAAAGTATGCAAATTAACCCAAACAAAATGGCTGCAGCCACAGAGAGAACAGGAGGGAGGCTTGGGTTTCCCCAGCGATGGAGGAAGCCAAGCTTTCTGCACACCCTGGCCAGCCCAGGCCTCCGCTTAAGGCTACAAAGTTTCAATTATAGAAGATAAATAATCCCAACAAAAATGGTGGCAGCCACGGAGCTGGAGAGAGCAGGAGGCTAGGGTTGGCCCCAGCGATGGAGGAAGCCAAGCTTCTATAGCCCTGGCTGCTATGGCTTCTGCTTAAAGCTACAAAGTTTCAATTATAGAAGATAAAGAAATCCCAACAGAAATGGCTGCTGCCATGGAGCGAGCAGAAAGCTTGGCTCCGCTCTAGTCTACAAAGTTTCAATTGTAGAAGATAAATAAATTCCAGATACCAGGACCTTCGCTTGGGTCACCGGGGGGCGTGGCTGGCCTGAAAACCACCACAGGACCCTCACCCAGGCCACCCCATGCCCCAAGGGAACCCCCACCCTGATCCAGGACACCCTTCAAGGCAAACCAGCTGGCGCCCACCCATGCACCAGACCTCTATCCTATCAAATAAAAGAGTAATATGCAGATTGACCATCACTTCAACACACAAGATGGCTGCCCCCATGTGGTCAAAGATCCTTCCCCCGTGTAGACACAAGATGGCCACCACAAGATGGCCAGCAGGGGAGGACAGTTGGGAGGGACCAGGCCTGCAAGGGAGGGCAGTTGTGGGCAATCAGGCCAGCAGGGTAGGGCAGTTGGGAGGGACCAGGCCTGCAAGGGAGGGTAGTCCGGGGTGATCAAGCCTGCAGGGGAGGGCAGTTAGGGGTGACCAGGCCAGCAGAGGAGGGAAGTTGGGGGCAAACAGGCTGGCAGGCGAGCAGTTAGACATCAATCAGGCTTGCAGGGGAGTGGTTAGGGGGGTGATCAGACTGGCAGGCAGAAGCGGTTAGGGGCAATCAGGAAGGCAGGCAGGCGAGCAGTTGGGAGCCAGCAGTCCTGAATTGTGAGAGGGATGTCCGACTGCCCACTTAGACCCGATCCCAGTGGGATTGGGCCTAAACAGGCAGTTGGACATCCCTCTAGGGGTCCCAGATTGGAGAGGCTGCAGGCTGGGCTGAGGGACATCCCCCCCTCGTGCACGAATTTTATGCACCAGGCCTCTAGTGAGGTTATAATTAGGTAAGCTTGCTTTCACAAAATTTTGAAGGCAAAGACTATAATACTTCTAACTTAGATAGTATATCCTGCTAGGATGCTAGAGAAGAGAGCCTTAAAAAACTATGTATAATAAAGAGATCAAATTACCTCTCCAACAAGAAACCAGATTGGATGATGATGCACATGAATATGCATTATGGAATTACTCCTCAAAATAAAAATTTTACATGGTAAGGTGGTCGATATTATCAAAGTGCTTCAATGACTGATAACTCATTTTAAACATGTGAGATGGAAATTGTTAGTCACATCTGATTAATAGAAACATAACCCACAAGCCAAAAATTAATCAGTTAACTTAAGTGTAGGAAGCGGTTATAGGGTTAAGCCTCTGACTGACCTGTGGCAGGATCACAAACAAGTTCGTTTGGAGGGAAGACCCCCCCAGCATAATTAAGCCTAATCCTGTAACTGATCCCTAGATCCTTCCTGGGTAGCTAGTGGGCTGTGGGAGGGGCAGCAAGTGCTGCCAAAACAAGTGAAACTTACAAGAACATTGTTAATTGCCTTGTTTGTCCCTGATTATAAATAAAGCCTCAGCTTTGCAGTCTGGATCTGTTCTGTGGCCTCAGCCAGGCACAGAAAGATTCACCCAGCCCCAGCTTTCAAATCTATCTCTGTTTCTCCTCTCTTTATTTCTAATATTTCTCAATCCCTGCCTGCCTCCACTTAGAACCGGTTCGTTCATCTCTCTTTCTGCGCGGGACGCAGAAAAGGGAGATCCCCACCATGTCTGGCCCCCGCCGCATCAGGCCCCTGCATTTGGCGCCCAACGTGGGCCATAAAAGAGGCAATAAGAGGTAAGAGGCAAGGGATCGCTCCCAAGAATTGCACGCGCCACAGATTTAAGAAATGTAAGGTATTGGGGAGTGTATTGTATTGAACTGAATTGAAATAGCCGGGTGTAAAGCATGGGTAATCCTTCTAAATGCTTTAAACTATGCTCATAGCTCAAAGATGCTGTTAAGCATAGTCAGATTCTTGATTTCTTTCTTAAGTTTTGTTGATGATACCTGGGAAAAGGTTAGAAAGCAGTTGTGTGACCAATACTCAGCAAAAGTCCAGAAAAAAAAAATTCCTATTTTAATTGGTGATGGCCTTGATTCAGCACAGGAGAGCTTAAGAATGTCTATGTGGGGTGCAGTGGAAGGGTGCAAGTCTCTAATAATACCATCTGCACCTCCTCTGCCTCCATGTGTAAACTACTTGTAACCAGGTAGAAAAGGATAAAAGGAACTTCTCAGCAACTGCCAATAATTCTTTTATCTTAACACTATTTTTCTTTCCTTAAAAAATAAAAATATATAAAAATTGAAAAAGTAAATAAAATAAAAACAGTAGATGCCAGACCATTACTGAAACTTCCCCTGAAGAAAAAAGGAGGTGGAGGAAAGGCCACTTTGAGAGGCCTCATCTTCGCCATCCTTATTTATTTTCCAGCTAATGACTTAAAGCTTTTACAAATTCATAAATGCATCCGGGATTTCTGTGCACATGTAAAGGGAAAAGGCCAGTTTAAAAATGAGTGCGCATAGTTTTGAGCTGAACTTGACTTTTTGCTGTGTACAGAATAAAAACCCAAGACTGTTTTGGCCTTAAAAATGGCAAAGATGAACCAGAGAAAGAAATATAGGCCAGTTTCCCAAGACATCTAAAGTAACTCTTGAAATTTCCCACCAGAGGCAAGTAAATAGCAGGAAGAAAATAGTCAAGTTTACATATGAATGGCTGAGAGTTTGCTTCTAGACTTCCCCAGCAGGAAAATTGTGACCGTTTTGAAATTTAGAGGCTGGGCCAGGCCTATTGGCTGGAAATTTAAAAAGAACTTGGAAGTTTACTAAATCAAATGATAAATTTAAATGATCTAAATGTATTGAATTGTTATAATACTGAAATGTTGATCTGATTATTCATTGCATGAAGTCTAGAGGATAGAAGTTAATCTATTAATTAAACATGCCTTATATTTTACTTGAAATGTATCAATAAAAATGTAAAAGTATTGATTTGAGAAATGCTAAGTATTTAATTTTGCTACCTAAAATTCAAAGCTCTGAAAGTTCAAGGTCTCTTTTCTTGCCATAAAGAGGTTTTAAAGCTACACCCTTTTTAAATTTGCATTTAAATGGCTACAACTTTTGCTAGCCGACCTTCCTAGAAAAGGTCAAGTGGCTAGGTCAAAAGGTTTTCCTGCAAAAATGGCTCCTTTAACCTACAAGTTTGCTTCTCAGTTTCTCCGGGCAGAGAAAAAACATGGTTTAAAGTTAATTATTAGATTTTAAAATTTATTCTTAAGAATATAAAATTCTTAAGAACTGCTAATATTTGACTTGCAAGCTCTGAAAGTTTAAGGTTCAAGTTGAATTGGAGAAGTTATATAAATGTGGTAATAATACCTAAAATATAAAAACGTGTTTTTGAGAAAATAAAATGTGTTTTCTCTTAAATAATTAGGAATTCAAAATATGTTACTTCTTGGTCTGATTTAAAAAAGAGGATTAATTCTATGATCCAGTTTAAATGTAATTGATACTCTCTGACGTAATTTAAGTATATAATCTTTAAATCATATATATAAATATATAAATATATATATTTGATCTTTCCAAGTGTATTTCAAGGTTTTGAGAGTAGCTTTTAGACATTTCACGGGCCCCGAAATGTTTCAAAAGTCTGTTCTCTCTTAAAACAAATATATTTTTTTAATTAAACTGATTGATACCTGGAATCACATGGAAAGCTTTATCAAATAAAAATTAATTAATATATTTTACTTATATACATATATATTAAATGTTATGAAAGTTTTCACCTGTAAGAAGGGCAAAAACAATATATTTCTTAAATATAGCCAAAATTTTCAACAGCAGTAGAATTTCAAGAAAGACAAAAGCCTCAAGCAGCCTGCATTTTTGAATCGGCTGGAGGTGGAACACTGTTTATGCTTTTAGATAAGACCAATAAAGTATCAAACCTATAAGTTTACTGAATAAGTTTCTTGGCTTTTTTTTTAATTAAAGATACCTACTTAAGTTACTTTATAAATTAGCTTTTTAAAATATAATCAAGCTCTCATATAAATTAAGTTACATGAGAAGCCAAGGTTTTTATAAGTAATTGAATCCAAATAATATTTAAGAACAGATTAGAAGCCACCATTTACTGCCTGACTTTATGTAGCCTCCTGCATTAAGCTAGAGGCGGGGCAACATTTGTGGCTTGTGAATTCAGACGTAATTTTGCTTTATTTTTAAAATGAAGATACCTACTTTAATTACTTAAATAAATTAGCTTATTAAATTATAATAAAGTTTTTCAGCTTAATGAAAAGCCAATAATTTTATAAACAATTCTAATAAAGACCAAAAACAGCTAGTGATTGTCTGAAATGTGATTTTTTACTTTCTTTTAAAAGAACAGATTGAGCAGCCTCCATGATGGCCACATGTCTTACCACTCACGTGGCTTGGGGGCTGCCATCTTGAAATAACAAAGGCCAACCCCTTTCCTTTAAATAAGCCAATGTGTTGTAAGCAATTTAAATAAGTCTTCTAAGAAAGTTACTGAAGGCTTCCAATGATCCATCTGTATATTCAAATTAGCTAATGAGAATAATCTTAAAAAATAAATTTCTTGCTTAATATAAAGGAGAAATTTGAAAATTTTGAAATCTCTTCCACTGGTATTACAGGATAAACTGAGGATTGTTATTAAAATACTAGAAGCCCGGTGCACGAAATTCGTGCATGGCGGGGGGGTTGTCCCTCAGCCCAGCCTGTACCCTCTCCAATCTGGGACTCCTGGAGGGATGTCCGACTGCCCGTTTACTCCAGATCCTGGTGGGATCGGGCCTAAACGGGCAGTCGGACATCCCTCTCACAATTCAGGACTGCTGCCTCCCAACTGCTTGCCTGCCTGCCTTCCTGATTGCCCCTAACCGCTTCTCCCTGCCAGCCTGATCACCCCCTAAGCACTCTGCTGCCAGCCTGGTTTATGCTTAACTGCTCCCCTGCCAGCCTGTTTGCCCCCAACTTCCCTCCTCTGCCAGCCTGGTCACCCCTAACTGCCCTCTCCTGCAGGGTTGATCACCTCCAACTGCCCTCCCTTGCAAACCTGGTCCCTCACAACTGCCCTCCCTTGCAGGCCGGGTGCCTCCCAACTGCCCTCTCCTGCTGGCCATCTTGTAGTGGCCATCTTGTGTCCACATGGGGGCAGGATCTTTGACCACATGGGGGCAGCTATATTGTCTGTAGCAGTGATGATCAATCTGTATATCACTCTTTTATTAGATAGGATAGAGGCCTGGTGTACGGGTGGGGGCCAGCTGGTTTGCCCTGAAGGGTGTCACAGATAAGGGTGGGGGTTCCCTTGGGGTGTGGGGCGGCCTGAGCGAGGGGCCTGTGGTGGTTTGCAGGCCGGCCACGCCCCCTGGTAACCCAAGGGGAGGCCCTGGTATCTGGAATTTATTTTTCTTCTACAATTGAAACTTTGTAGCCTGGGGCAGAACCAAGCCTGCTGTTCCCTCCAGGGCGGCAGCCATTTCTGTGGCAGTTAATTCACCTTCTACAATTGAAACTTTGTAGCCTTAAGCGGGTGAGCCCGGCCAGGGTGTGCGGAAAGCTTTGCTTCCCCTGTTGTCGTCGGCAACCCTGGCCTCCTCTCTCAAGCTCCATTCTGCCGCCATTTGTTTGAATTTGTTTACCTTCTATAATTGAAACTTTGTAGCTTGAGTGGAGGCTTAGGCCTGCAATGGCTATGGAAAGCTTGGCTTCCTCTGTTACCTGGGAAACCTTGCTCTCTGTGGCTGTAGCCATCTTGGATTGGGGTTAATTTGCATACTCGCCCTGATTGGCTGGTGGGCGTGGCTTGGCTGGTGGGCGTGGCTTATGTAGCGGAGTGATGGTTAATTTGCATATTACCATTTTATAAGAGAGGATTAAATCTAATCCATACTAGTGGTCACCATAACCTTAATAGAAATTGTTTCATGTGGCAAAGATTTTAAATGAAACTCTCTATAGCTTGAAAAATTATTTTGGAAGGAAATAAAGAGAGGTCTCCTTCAAATATCATAAGGATTGTAATTGATAACCAATGCATTAGGCCTCCGAAGGTGGAGATAAGAAAAGATTAAATGACTTTCAGAAATTATTAGGGGATATTAACTGGTTAAAACCTTGTCTATACAAAAAGAAATTGATAGCCAGTTTGAAATTGAATTGCCATGGCATAGAGCAAAGAATATCCTTACATGATATTATTCTACATTTTCATAATTTTTTATATTTTACAACAGCATATTGTACAATTATTCCAAACAAACTTAAAAATCTAAATTTTTGAATGTTTGGCAACAATTTAAAAAGGATATGAAAGGATTTAATCCCTTCCACGGTGTGGAAGGCCCCCTGGGAAGGCACCTGAGCATTCTATATTGGCCCTTCTTGCCCTTTTTGCCAAGAGGGTCCCTCTTCTCACAATCCAATTGCTCACAGCTGTTGCCTGAGTTCTCTGTTCATGCTGAGGTTGAAGCCTCATGGTGGCTGGCACCATGGATCTATCTCTCACACAATGGCGTGAGCTGGGCCCTCCCTGGAGAAGAAACCTGGGTTCCCCAAGATATGTGGATCAATGCTAGGGCCCCGCCAGCAGGCGAGGGGATCCCAAGGCAGGTGCTGGGCATGGAGGCCATAGGGGCATAGGCTACCAAGGAGACAGAACTGAACCTCACATCACCCTGCTTGGCCCCGGAGGATGGATGGTTAGCCAGAGACGGGTAAGATTCCTCAGGGGAGGAACAACCTAAGACAGGCAAAGTCACAGAGGGGCCATCAGGAGAGAATTTGGGGGTCAACAGAGGTGGGGCACAGATCCTCACCCCCCCAACATTACAGGGGCTTGAAAACTTGCCCCTTCTGAGGGAGGTCTCCTGCCCCATGGCTGCTTCGTGCTTCCCATGCCAACTCAGATAGGGACCCAGGCAACAAACAGAGACTTGGCCCAGCTCAGATCGGGAACCAGATAACAGAAAGAGACTTGGCCCAGCTTGGATTGGGACCCAGGCAACAGAGAGTTGGCCGATGGCAGCTGCCCTATGTCTAAATCCAGGAATGCTCAGGGCTTTCTCAAGGATGCAAATAATCCTTTCCATTAACATTTACAGGGTATTGTTGTTAGAGTATTAAATTTGACAGTAAAATAGTCAAGTTTTTCAGATTAATTTATATTGGCTAAATGAAATAAGTGAATATTCAAGAAAATCTAATTATACAAAAGGTTGTTCCTAAAGTATTAACCAAAATTTCTATTGGTAGTTCATTTCATGGTAAAATTGCTTAACACCCAATGAATCCAAAGCAGTCATATTCTTGTGCAAAAATTAAAAATAAAAGTCATCAAGACTGCATTAACATTTTTTATAATAGCCTCATAATAATTAATCAAAAAGGATAATAGAATAATATCCTGTAAGAAATATCCTGTAAGTAAATTACATCAAGCCTTAATTGCTTTAATATTTTACTTTAAAAATTATTTTTCATTTATAATGCTGATAAGGCACCCATGAAAAATCTTACGGTGTCAAAATAAGTCAAAGGAAAATCATTTGGACAAAAATCAAAAGGACCCCAATTCTAAGTTATAGAAAAGATTTCTTTATTAACCTTTGGTCTAGAATATGTTTATATTTCCAGAAAACTCCAAGACCATGTGGATTCCTGCAACAACGGATCCCAAAAAGGACCTGATAGAATTGTTCCAGCCACAGAATAAATAGTGGCCCGCAAGAACAGAGGATAAATAGTCCAGAAATAAAGATAGTGAAGATGCCTTGCCATAATAGCAGTCAGCACCTGTGCATTGCTGCAGGTTGCCCAGGACCAAGGGCAAGGAAGGTCGGTGTGCATGCGCTTCCAGACCATGTATGCACACCCTTCTGCATAGAAGTCAAAAATGTTTGATGTTTTGTGTTCTACCAGGACCCCTGACTTGAGGGTCTTGCCTTATTTCTAACACAGGGAATAGTATTAACTGCCACATTAGGATGTCACTCAATAGTGGAAAGAGCCAATCGTACTCTTAAAATCATTTATTAAAACAAAAAGGGGGAGACAGGTGTTATGTGTCACCTCAAAAGAGACTCAGTCATGCTTTTTATACTTTAAAAATTTTTGAATTATAATGCAAAGAATCATACAGCAGGTGAAGGGCATCAGGCCTCCCGTACAATAGCTTCCACCGAGTCAGCTAGGTGTAAGGAAGCATAAACCAGACAAGAGTTTTATCAGATTCAGTAATAATGTGGGGAAGAGGTTGTGTTTTATGTCTTTCCAGAAGGAGCAATGCAGCCAATTTGGGTGCCAGAGCGTTTCGTCCATCACCACAATGGACCCAGAGAAGCTCCTGTGTCCCTTCACTCAAAAGGACTGAGAGCTGCCCTGATGACAGTAAAGCAGAAGAAGAAGAAAAGTGAAAGCTAAGCTACACAGGGGACTGAGGTGCCAACATGGAGTCATCTGAAGAAAACGACTGAAGCACAGCAGACTGTGGAAAAGCAAGAAGTTGAAGCTACTTCTTCAATCATGTTTCTGGCCATGCACAGCCAATTCTGAGGACTCTTGAGTAAATCAGCAAAAGAAACTTTCATTGAGTAGGAAAATGTTACTGTAGTTTGATTTCTTTATTGTTGTGTTGCATTGGCATTGTTTTATTAATAGCCATGTCTGGATTTTGCATTGGCATTGTTTTGTTATCGGGTTTTGCATTGGCATTGCTTTGTTAATGTTTTAATAGTCAGAAATTTGTTCTTGATGTTTAAATTTTACTTCCATTATTAGTAGCTTAAATTTAAAAGAAAGGGTGAGATGTAGGAAGCGGTTATAGGGTTAAGCCTCTGACTGACCTGTGGCAGGGTCACAAACAAGTTCGTTTGGAGGGAAGACCCCCCCAGCATAATTAAGCCTAATCCTGTAACTGATCCCTAGATCCTTCCTGGGTAGCTAGTGGGCTGTGGGAGGGGCAGCAAGTGCTGCCAAAACAAGTGAAACTTACAAGAACATTGTTAATTGCCTTGTTTGTCCCTGATTATAAATAAAGCCTCAGCTTTGCAGTCTGGATCTGTTCTGTGGCCTCAGCCAGGCACAGAAAGATCCACTCAGCCCCAGCTTTCAAATCTATCTCTGTGTCTCCTCTCTTTATTTCTAATATTTCTCAATCCCTGCCCGCCTCCACTTAGAACCGGTTCTTTCATCTCTCTTTCTGCGCAGGACACAGAAAAGGGAGATCCCTGCCATGTCTGGCCCCCGCCACATCAGGCCCCTGCACTTAAGTTCACATAACTACTTGTGGTTGCTTTTCCCCAACACAGACCTATCTCCAGAGTCTAAAGTTCACTTATCTATTGGCCAAAAAAAAAAAGCATCCCAGAGGATCTTTCTATTAAAACCAATCCCACAGAGAATCCCAACCTATCACTGGAAATGTGGGTGGTTTCTACAATTTTCTCTCTTGCTCTAGTTTCCTAAATTGCTACAAGATAAACTTAATTTCAACTTACTTTGATTAAAAGTATATTTGAGGAATCTTGCAACATTCAAAGATTACATTATCATTTGCTAGGGATGAGTTAAGTTATATTCACTTCAATAGCTTTCAAAGGGAGTGCTTTCCCATGCTTTTGGGTTTTGTGGACCAGAAAAAAATTCAAAAACATCTTGGGGTCCTACAAAGGGTAGCCAATTTTATTTTTCAAAGAAATAATATTTTAAAGGCAATTATAAGCCCATGACCCTTTATCCACAATTTCAAAATCCAAATAATTAGAGATCAAATCATCTTTTTTTTCTTGCCTGTAACTCATTTGGCAGCAAAATCTGAACTCATCTGAACTCATCTGGCAGGAAACCCTGACTTGAACAAATGTGAGGCTATCCACAGGCTAATTCTATCTCACTTAGTATAAATATTCTTCTATTTCACTGCAGAAATATTACTGTAGCTGGTTTCAAGGTACCAACTCAACCTAGGCTGAAGTTAAGTACTATTGGTTACAGGCATTTTATTCCCTGTCTAACATCCAAAAAGAACCTAAATTCTGAAACATATCTTGCCTTAAGGCTTTCAGATAATAAGGTACACCATCCCTTATCACCATCATTTCATTAAAGAAAGGGTAAAAGGATATTTTTAAAATATATTTTTATTGATTTCAGAGAGGAAGGGAGAGGGAGAGAGAGATAGAAACATCAATGATGAGATAATCATTAATTGGCTGGCTGCCTTCTGCACACTCCACACTGGGGATCAAGCCTGCAACTTGGGCATGTGCCCTGACCAGGAATCAGACCTTGACCTCCTGGTTCATAGGTCAATGCTCAAACACTGAGCCATGCCAGCCAGGCTAAAAGGACATTTTAACAACCAAAAACTAAAGGGCAATGTCAGACTAAAAGATGTTTCTTTATACTCAATAGATTTATTTGTCTGGGAGGAAAAAAATCACTAAATTGTTGTTTTTCTTTTTTCATTTCTGACCTGTGACAATACCCATAACAAACCAGCTTGTATGTGTTAATTTGAATCTGGGAACCACTACCAGTTGGTAGACATTCTACTCAGATGGCTCCATGCTCAAAAGATGATCTTTGGAATCGTTTTGGATTCCAGGGAATGTCACTCTAGGACAGTAATAAATTAAGTCATTCTATGACTGCAATAGGCCATAGATAAATGTTCATGTGGAATCCATCCAATAACAGAATTTTATAATTATATCCCCCCTAAAATGGCCTCTAGTGAACAGATCAGAAGGTGCCTGAATCTTTGGTTTACCTGAGAAGGTTCTTTGCTTTTTAAAGAACTAATGCAACTGAATGATCATGTGTGAATAAGAATTAATCTAAAAAATCTAAAGATGTATCCTGGTTGTTAGAACACTTGACAAGCTAAGAGGAAAATCCACCAGTAAACCATGTTGTGGCATAAGAATCTTATGGCCTTTTTAGATTGCTTATTTCTGAGCACTGCCTATTCCCTGAACAGTTTGGTGTATGGATTAACAAAATGGGACTACTAGGACATGTCAAATTCTATCTTGGTAGATGCTATTGAGTCAGATGTCCAACAGTTTAGGAGAGATCATTTCATCTCTCCTACAAGGGCCAATATCTGCATCTATAAATAGGACAATAAATTATTCAGTTCCAGAACATTTAGTGAGTCTCTACTTTGCATAAGTCACTGGGTTAGATGCAGGAAATAAATGGCTAGATAGAAACATGTTATTTTCCTCATGGACTTCATAATGTAGTTGGGGAAACTATTAAAAAGTAATTATTACACAATGTGCTAAGTGATATGATAAATGTGCAATCAAATGCTGTGGGATGAAATGTCATTTAATTCTGTTGGTGGCAGGGAGCAGAGTTCACAGATCTAGCAAGACAAAGGCACAGAGGGTCTGACTAAACCTTAAGAAGCCTGACTCACAGAAAAGACTACTGTATTTCCTCTTGCATACTGCCTCTTTACGTTCATCCTTATGTGTATTTTGAAACAGAACTAGCTCTACACTCTTTATTAGGGAAAGGAAATCCAACAAAGATCTAATTACTTTGATAAGAACAAATCTGATGCTCAGGAAATGTCAAATACTCTTTTTCCCCTTATCGCTTGTGCTTATGCCTTGTTGGTGCTCCCAGCATGTGCTTAACCTGCCTGTTAACATTATCATAGACATTCAAAAAAATGTGGCATATTTGGGGAAGGGCAAATAATGTGGTTACAGCAACAGCATAGGATACCAAAATTAGAAATGGCAGAAAGTGGAGCTAGAAGGGAGCCCAATATGAAGGGCTTTCTTCTCTCCAGGCTAAGAAAATCAGACTTTTTCCACTCATGTTCCTAACATCAAATAAGCAGGAACAGGTTACTGTGCAAGAGGTTTTAAAATCATCACCATTTAAAAACTGATTATTTTGAAAAAGTAGTGATTCTAAAAATTATACTATAATTAGAGGCCTGGTGCATGGATTCATGCACAGGTGGGGTCCCTGGGTCTGGCCTGTGGGGATCAGGCCGAAACTGGCTCTCCGACATCCCCCAAGGGGTCCTGGATTGTGAGAGCGCAGTTCTAGGGTGATGCACTCCGGAATCGGGCTCCCTCCACTCTGGGTCCAGGGTGCGGGTGAAGCAGATTTGGGGCCAACAGTGCCTCAGCAGCAACCTAATCCATGGCCAATTCTGTGAGAAATCAGGCTCCCTCCTCTACTGGTTGGAGTTTCTGCCCCCTGCTGGTCATTGTGCATCATAGCTACCAGGCAAACAGTCGAATGGTCAGATGGTCGCTTAGGCTTTTATATATATAGATTATCTGAAAAATCATCTTACTCCCAACTGTCTGATTTTATGATAGCTTAATTCTATAATATAATTAAGAATAAAATCAGCAATAATAATAAATCACTAAGGTAATTATTATTAATATGAAGAAAAGTATTTAACTTGACAAGCAAAAATATCATAAAATATAATTAAGGAAATATGGATGTTAACTACATGAAAATACTATTTTAATAACAACAAAAAGTGTGTGAGATAAGTAAACATCCAATAGAAGTGTAGTAATCATTAAAAAATCATGTTCATAAGGAAAAAAGTGACAGTAACTCAAAAGTCAAAATATAGAGAAAGTTCATTCCCTTCATCTTCCTGAACAGTTTAATCTGAAAGCCATTAGTGGGCCAAGTAAAGTAGTTATTCTCTGGTAGGGTCAGGGGAGGGAGGATATGCTGGAGGCCATGTATGGGGCTTCAGACAATGGGGAAGGTGTCGCTACAGGAAGGCAACATCAGTAGAGGCCTGGCATGGTCAGTTAAAGCTCAAACAAAATGAGGATTTTCATGCAGGGGGACAGCAGTCACATCCAGGCAAAAATTGTTGGAGGCCAACATTTGGATTGAGAGAGGGCAAAGGTACAGCAGAGTATTGGCTACATATAGGGACATTGGTCAAATAATGGGAGACATGGTTCTTAATGTTAGAAATTGAGGAGTAAAAACATAGAAAGGGAGAAAACTAGAATAGCTCTCTGATGTTGGATTAGAATTTGAAGCATTGGTGGGAACTCATGGCTTTCAATATATAAAGATAGTTAATATGAATGTAAATGTGTATAGCTCATATATATATCAGATGTCTGACAGTTTAAGATCCTTTAATCTCTCCTATAAGGGCCACTATCTGTATCTGTAAACAGGACAATAAATTATTCATATATATATATATATATATATATATATATATATATATATATATATGTATACTAGAAGCCCAGTGCATGATTTAATCATGCATGTGTAAGCTGTCTGTCCGCTGGTCGGCAGCTCCGAAGTCCCTGGGCCCCTAGGGCGAGGCGGGGTGGGGGCGTGGTCCTCCTGCGGCCGGAGCCCAGACCAGGGTCTTGCCTTTGCCTCCCGCCCAGGAAGGCTGGGGCCGCCACCACGTGCTCCTGTGGCCCAACTGCTGCCAGACTTCTCCCCGGGGAGCCGCGCCGCCCGCCCACCCCCTGCCACCTCCAAACCTCCAAACCTCCAAAACGCCGGCTCGGCTCACTGCCCCAGAGGCCTGTCTGTGCCGCAGCAGAGCCATGGCGCAGACGCTGAGGTCGCATCGCCACTGGCAACGCGAGCGCAGTGTCCTGCTGGCCCAATCACCACCCCAGCCACCCCGAGTCCCGCCCCCTGTGTCACCCGCTGGCCCAATCATGGGCGTAGCGGAGTGATGGTAATTTAAATACACACATATATATATATCCTATATAATAAAAGAGAAACATGTAAATTGGCTGTATCTCCACTCTGCTCACCAGCCAATCAGGAGTGAGTATGCAAATTAACCTGCCAAAGATGGCAGGTTAATTTGCATATGCAGGCGCCAAACGGCCTGGGTCCCAGAAACATCCTCGGGACCCAGGTCGCTCCTAGCCTGTAGGCCTGCACATAGGCCCTGAGTAGCCGGGGTCCCAGAACGCCCCCGGCCACTCCAGGCCTATGGGCACAGGCGCCAAGTGGCTGGGGGCAGGGCGGGAACATCCCGAGGCCCGGGTCCATGCCCCCCGCCTAGCACCCACAATGCAGGGCTGGCTGCCGGCCTTGGGGGCTACCAGCCTCGGGAGCGTGTGGACCCGGCAGCCACCGCGCGGCCAAGGGTCCGCACACCCCCAAGCCTGGTGCCCACAATGTGGGGCTGGCTGCCAGCCTCGGGGGCATGCCACCCCAGGCCGCAGGGACACACCCCTAGCCCAGTGGACACAACGCAGGGGCTCCTCTGCGCATGAGCTACAGAGGAAACACCTTTTCTTTTCTTTTCTTTTTAAATATATTTTATTGATTTTTTACAGAGAAGAGGGGAGAGGGATAGACAGTCGGAAACATTGATGAGAGAGAAACATCGATCAGCTGCCTCCTGCACACTCCCCACTGGGGATGTGCCCCCAACCAAGGTACATGCCCTTAACAGGAATCAAACCTGGAACCCTTCAGTCTGCAGGCTGACTCTCTATCCACTGAGCCAAACCAGTTCGAGCGTAAACACCTTTTCTGACCGCTCACTGGCTAAACTCTCTCTATGCCACCACTTGCAATGTTCTTGGTAACTTGGGTTATAAAAATCCAAGAAGGTGATCTAGGATTTTTCCACCACACTCCTGGAGGAAAAAAATGAAGGTCCCCTGCTGGAGGGGCTAAGGAATGTCATATCCTGCCCTAGCTGGTTTGGCTCAATGGATAGAGCCTTGGCCTGCCGACTGCAGGGTCTGAGTTTGATTCTGATCAAGGGCATGTACCTAGGTTATAGGCTCCTCCCTGGCTGGGGCCCAGGTCAGGGCTCATTCAGGAGGCAACCAATCAATGTGTCCCTCTCACATTGATGTTTCTCTCTGTCTCTCCCTCTCTCTTCCACACTCTTTAAAAATCAATGGAAACTTATCCTCAGGTGAGGATTTAAAAAAAGAAATAAATGTCATATCCTATGAAAGACACATCTTGAAAATGCCTAAAGAAAGTTGTCATTTTTTCATGGTGAAGTGACTGGGGTCCATGTTGATGAAAACACCTTGGTGGCTGCGGTGGCTGGCAGTGGCTGCAACAGTGGGGTGATGGGGCTGGTGCCTTCCCCTGATCAGCCCGGTCGCCTCCCACAGAGAGGCCAGACTGCAGCTTAGGCCCTCTCCCCCGGGGAGTGGGCCTAAGTGGTCAGTAGGACATCCCCTGAGGGCTCCTAGTGTGCGAGAGGGGGTAGGCTGGGCTGAGGGACCCCCCTCCCCAGTGCATGAATTTCATGCATCGGGCCGCTAATATATATATATATTTCCTAGCCTTGTGCATTGAAACGGTCTGGGAGCAGCAATACCCAAGAACAATGAGCAAACGTAGCACACAGATACACAGATTTTGGTTGTAGATACTTTTCTCTTCTAAAAGGATCCAGGATAACTGATTCTAGGGCTAAGGCAGAGAAAGTACAAGATGAACCAGAATGTAAGGAAGCATGCAAAAAGTAAAAGATAAAATGAAAGAAAGAATGATGGAGACATGTCAAAAGAACACAGAAAACAATCTGAATGGGCTCCTACTGGACAAATCTGGGACTATTTGGCATCAAAATAAATAACAGATCATAACTCTTTGAATAAAATAAGAACCTATGACTTTATAATGATATGAATGAAATATTAAAAGTTTAATGAAGAACAGATATTCACAGTCTCAATGTACATCCAGCTTCCTACCAAGAAATGCCATTAATTAGGAAGGGGAGAAAAAGTAATTTTACAGTGGAGAAACCTGACAAACACCACCTTAATCAAAGTGACTATCAATATGGGACAAATGAAAATCATGTGTCACCTGATAGGATACAATATCATTTCTATGAGATTCCTGCTGAAGAAGGAAAACCTGAATATAATCATAACAAATCATTAAAACTGATGCAAACCAAAGGATTTTCTGCAAAATAACTGGCCTGTAATCTACAAAAGTGGCAAATTCATGAAAGTGAAGGGGAGACTGAGAAAGTGTACCAGATGGAAGAAAACAGAAAAGACCTTATAATTAAATTCAATGCATGATTCTGGGTTGGAACTTTTTTATATCAAAAACATTTTTGAAATAATTGGAAAAATCTGGGCTTTGATTAGAATGTAGTAATGTGTTAATGTTGATTTCCTGATTTTGATGGTTGAATTGAGGTTATATAGAAGAACATTCCCATTTACAGGAATTATATACACTGGAGAATTTGAGGTTGATGGGCATTCTGTCAGCAAGTTACTCTCTAAAATAGTTCAAACAATAGAAAACAAGCAGTTTTCTGTAAATTTGACATTGTTTCAAAATAAAAATATTACAAATAGGAAAATGCTAATACAAATTTTGATACATGCATACAATAATTCTCATGATGAGGCTGACGACAACTACATTTGAGTGCTCATTATGTTCCAGAGAGTGTTTAAAGCATTTTATAAGCATGTCACATAAAGTGATGCTGAAGAGAAATGAAAACACAGAAAGATACCTTTGATATAGTAAGTGAAAAATGCAAAAGTAATACTTAAAATATGAACCCATTTTGTAAAAATAATTATATACACATATTTTTCTATGAATATAGACTAAAATATTAACCAAGTGGTTGGATTATTAATTATATAAATTTTCTTTCTCCATATAAGTACATTCTATTTTTAAAATAATGACCATGTGTTAATTTTTCAATTCAATTTATTTTTAAATTTACTGTTTAGAACAATATATAATAACTAGAGGCCCAGTGCACGAAATTTGTGCATGGGGGGGGGTGTCCCTCAGCCCAGCCTGCACCCTCTCCAATTTGGGACCCCTAAAGGGATATCCAACTTCCCGTTTAGGCCTGATCCCAGTAGGATTGGGCCTAAACGGACAGTCGGACATCCTTCTCACAATCCAGGACTGCTGGCTCCCAATTGCTCGCCTGCCTGCCTTCCTGATTGCCCCTAATCACTTCTGCCTGCCAGCCTGATCACCCCTAACCACTCCCCTGCCGGCCTGCTTGATGCCTAACTGCTCCCCTACCAGTCTGTTTGCCCCTAACTTCCCTCCCCTGCAGGCCTGGTCCCTCCCAACTGCCCTCCCCTGCTGGCCATCTTGTGGCGGCCATCTTGTGTCCACATGGAGGCAGCCATCTTTGACCACATGGGGCAACCATCTTGTGTGTTGGAGTGATGGTCAATTTGCTTATTTCTCTTTTATTAGATAGGATAACATTGAAAATGTTAACATTGTATTAACATTAGAGAAAATGACTCATTTATTATTAAGATAATTAATAATGTGGAAAGTACTAATGGCATCACCAAAATATAAAATTGTAGAGACATTATGATAACCATGTAAAAGATATGCAGGCAGAAACAGTTGAATGGAAGTATACCACCACAATAACTGGTTTACCTTGGATAACATGGAATAATGTGGAATTTATTTTCTTTTCTGCATTTCCCAAAATTTCTATAATTTCCATATTATATACTACTAGTAGCTCGTTTGCACGAAGATTCGTGCAATAGACCTTCATTCACCTGGCTGCCTGCACCAGTTTTCTGCCGGCACCAGGGACCCAGGCCTTGGCTGTGGCCACCGCCTTCTGCCTTTTTCAGGGTCGGGGCTTGGCCCCGGGCGGTGGCCTTGGGCTCCGCGGCACCCAACATCCTTGCTAAGGATCGCAGGAGCCGACCCCCAGTGGTTTCCTGCCATCCTTGCAGGCTGCCCACTGGTGCCCAAGGCCGGGAAAGCCTCCGCCCCAGGCTTTCCCGGCCTTGGGCTCGCTGCACCCAGCGTCCCTGCTACCGATCACAGGAGCCAACCCCCAGTGGTTTCCTGCGATCAGTGCAGGCTCCCCACTGGTGCCCAAGGCCCAGAAAGCCTCGGCCCCTGGGACACCCGGGAGCGGCAGGAGGGGAGGGATGGGCACGGCCAAGGCCCCCCAGGTGGCCAATCGACCCGGAACCCCCAGGAGGGGCGGGAGGGGCCGGGCCACGCCCCCCCGGGTGGCCGATCGACCCCCGGGACCCCAGTGAGTGGCGGGAGTGGCGGCATGGGCCCGACCACGCCCCCCCGGGGTGCTGATCGCCCGGCCACGCCCCCCCGGGGTGCTGATCTCCCCAGGCACCCCGGGGAGCGGCGGCATGGGTCCGGCCACGCCCCCCCCGGGGTGCCAATCCCCAGCCACGCCCCCCCGGGGTGCTGATCACCCCAGGCACCCCGGGGAGCGGCGGCATGGGTCCGGCCACGCCCCCCCGGGTGCTGATCGCCCCAGGCACCCCGGGGAGCGGCGGCATGGGTCCAGCCACGCCCCCCGGGTGCCGATGGCCCCAGGCACACTGAGGAGTGGCGGCATGGGTCCGGCCACGCCCCCCCAGGGTGCCGATCGCCGGCCACGCCCCCCCGGGGTGCTGATCGCCCCAGGCACCCCGGGGAGCGGCGGCATGGGTCCGGCCACGCCCCCCCGGGGTGCCGATCCCCGGCCACGCCCCCCCGGGGTGCTGATCGCCCCAGGCACCCCGGGGAGTGGTGGCATGGGTCCGGCCACGCCCCCCCGGGGTGCCGATCCCCGGCCACGCCCCCCCGGGGTGCTGATCGCCCCAGGCACCCCGGGGAGCGGCGGCATGGGTCCGGCCACGCCCCCCCGGGGTGCCGATCCCCGGCCACGCCCCCCCGGGGTGCTGATCGCCCCAGGCACCCCGGGGAGTGGCGGCATGGGTCCGGCCACGCCCCCCCAGGGTGCCGATCCCCGGCCACGCCCCCCGGGGTGCTGATCGCCCCAGGCACCCCGGGGAGTGGCGG
This sequence comes from Cnephaeus nilssonii, assembly GCF_951640355.1. Lineage (NCBI taxonomy): Eukaryota > Metazoa > Chordata > Mammalia > Chiroptera > Vespertilionidae > Cnephaeus > Cnephaeus nilssonii. Next base: position 86,543,228 of record NC_137071.1, read on the forward strand.
CATGGGTCCGGTCACGCCCCCCAGGGTGCCGATCCCCGGCCACGCCCCCCCGGGGTGCTGATCGCCCCAGGCACCCCGGGGAGCGGCGGCATGGGTCCGGCCACGCCCCCCCGGGGTGCCGATGGGCCCGGCCACGCCACCCCGGGGTGCCGATCGCCCCAGGCACCCCCGGGAGTGGCGGCATGGGTCCGGCCACGCCCCCCGGGTGCTGATCGCCCGGCTATGCCCCCACGGGGTGCCGATAGCCCCAGGCACCCCGGGAGCGGCGGCATGGGTCCGGCCACGCCCCCCCGGGGTGCCGATCGCCCGGCCACGCCCCCCCGGGGTGCTGATCGCCCCAGGCACCCCGGGGAGCGGCGGCATGGGTCCGGCCACACCCCCCCGGGGTGCCGATCGCCCGGCCACGCCCCCCCGGGGTGCCGATGACCCCAGGCACCCCAGTGAGCAGTGGCATGGGCCCGGCCACGCCCCCCCCGGGGTGCCGATCGCCCCAGGAAACCCCTGGACCGGCGGCATGGGCCCGGCCACTGGGCACCGCCATCTTGATCTTCTCAACGGCGGATATGCCACCCGGAGTCCCGCCCCCAGCCTCCTGCCGGCCCAATCGTGGGCATAGCGTAGGTGCGGTCAATTTGCATGTTTCTCTATTATAAGGTAAGATACTAAAGGCCCGGTGCATGAAATTTATGCACTGGGGGAGGGGATGCCCTCAGCCCAGCCTGCACCCTCTCCAATCTGGGACCCCTCGGGGGATGTCCGACTTCCAATCTGGGCTTTGATTAGAATGTAGTAATGTGTTAATGTTGAACATACCTCTCACAATCCTGAAGCACTGGCTCCTAAGCACTCACCTGCCTGCCTGCCTGATAGCCCCTAACTGCCCCTCTGCCAGCCTGATCACCCCTAACCACCTCTGCCTGCCAGCCTGATCACCCCCAACTGCCCCCTTCTGCCGGCCTGGTCACCCCACACAGCCTGCTGCTCAGTCGTTTGGTCGCCCCTCACTGACCCCCTGCCGGCCTGGTTGCCCCACGCAGCCTACTGCTCAGTCGTTTGGTCACCCCACACTAACCCCCCTGCCAGCTGGGTTGCCCCATGCAGCATGCTGCTCAGTCATTTGGTTGCCCCTCACTAACCCCCCTGCCAGCCTGGTCGCTCCACACAGCCTGCTGCTCAGTCATTTGGTCGCCCCTCACTAACCCCCCTGCCAGACTGGTCATCCCACACAGCCTGTTTGGTCATCCATTCGGTTGCGACGGTCGCTTAGGCTTTTATATAGATAGATGTATACTTATATATGAGGGGCATTAAAATGAGAATTTATGTTGAATTTTTTAGAAAATAATTTTTTAAATTGAAAAAGAGCCATTATCTGTAATTGTCTTATGACCCAGGGATTCCATTTCTGGGAATATATTTGAAGAAACCCAAAGCACTAATTTAAAATATATATATATATATATATATATATATATATATATATATATATATATATACCCCTATGTTCATTGCAGCATTATTTACAATAGGCAGGATATGAAAGCAACCCATGTGCCTATCAGTAGTCGAGTAGATTAAAAATATATATATATATATGGTACAGATATACAATGGAATATTACTTGGCCATAAAAACAGAATGAAATCCTACCATTTTCAACAGCATGGATGAACCTAGAGGGTATTATGTTAAGTGAAATAAGTCAGACAGAGAAAGACAAAAACTATATGATTTCACTTATATGTGGAATCTAAAGAACAAAACAAATGAACAAACAAAAGAAAAACAGACTCAAAAGTTGTCCAAGTGATGTAATGTCAAAAGAACTCAACCCACTGTTATGGCTTTGAAAATGGAAGAACAGAGCTAAGAGAAAAGGAATGCAGGTAGTTTCTGGAAGCTGGGAAAGGCAAAGAAACAGATTATCCCTTAGAGTCTCCAGAAGTGGCCACAGACGTTAGCCCAGGACTGCCAGATAACAAATTGGTGTTGTTTTAAGCACTGAGTTTACGATTATTTGTTACAGCAACAAGAGGAAACTAATACATGGGGCTATAGATAAATGTAAAGAAACTGTCTGATGATTTTAGCAATCTGTTTTAGGGAAAACAATATAATTGAGGCAGGAAAGTTGGAATTGAATTAACAATGTTGTTAACAGCAAGAGTTATGTCTGGATGTAGATGTGTCATTAAATATATATATAAGACCAAATACACTAAAATAGCACTCACAACAAAGTTGAATTTCACAGACTGGGTTGAATTTCTATTATATTTTTACCCACCTTCCTATTCCTCACTGATTACTAGATTAATACTTGATTCCTTTATTATAATTAATATAAGCATTAATTCCCTGATTAATATTTATCCAACCCACAGAAAAGAAACTAGGACTATTTAGCCAATAAAAAAGTTTTTTACATATAAAACAATGATAAATACTATCCCAATTTAACTGTAAATATTAAATTTATTGCATGCACTATACAATACTGACAATCTGATGAAATACATTTATTCATAGATGTTTTAAATATGCAAAGTACAGGTTTCTGAGATAAAAATAGCATTGTATACCAGAAAACATGGGTACTCACTCATGTATTGGGACTTTCCCTTGCTATGTGAACTTAAAGTTCTCTCCCCTTTGCATATCAGATTCCCTGTCTTTTTTACATTTAAGAGGGTTGAACACTATCTCTACAATCTTTTTCTATCTTTAAAGAAATGTAATCTGTTATTTGTGGAGCCACACTATTCTTAGCAAAACAAATAGCCTTAATTCTGTTTTCAACTCCTTTCAAAAATCAACTTGAATTGATTCAGGTCTACCTTCCAGGGAAAACAAAATAATTCAAGCATATCATCTCATTAATTTTTAAGACAAGAGAAAGTATTTCTGTTCAGAAAAAAGAAAGGAGAAAGATAAAGAAACTGGTAGAAGATTAAATAAATTGACACTGTTATGTTGGCAGACCCAGGTCCAAAAATGGGATTTTTAAAACTCCAAACTCAGTATTACATTTTGCTTTTTCAACAGAAGAGTCAATCAGGTAAATGAACTCCTTTTAAGGAGAATGAGTAGGAGTATGCGATCAAAAGTTAATATTTATGTAATTTTCCGTAGGGTCTGGAGATCAAATAGCTATTCCCTCACTAGAGGCCTTATCAGTGTTAGCACTGCCTTGGGGATCCAAGAGAGAAAAGTATGTTCTAGGTGGCCTCACACTGACTCCAATAGCCACTCAAGTTTGAGAAGGAAAAAGTGGGACTTAAGCCATGCCTGACAGACCTGACAACTCTGGACAATGGCTGGTCTCAGACAAGTTTGGACAAAATTACATGATAGTATTTTCAATTATGTATCATGGAAAAAATAAATGACACTGTCTATATCTAGGCATATCTCCTGTCAAAAACATCAGGTTTAGTTTGAATTCACCCTGCTGCTTCTGTTATTTTGTTTCCCAGAAAACAGACTGCTAAGATCACCAGAGGATTTCTTTCTAGCTATCTATAGCCTGTTTCTATGCCATGCTGTGCTGACGCAGGAAAACGTCTTTACTTTCAGGAGAATTCATTTCGTAACATACCACAGATAAGGAGATCCTCCGGAGGGGAGGAGAAAACACATTTCTTTTCCTTTGATGGCAGATTAGGGATTTGGGCTCTCAGAGGAGACTCATAGTGGGGCTGTCTGGGGGACACAAAGCTTGAAATTGCCATAGCTAAAACCTGCCGGCGCAGAAACGAGTACCGTAGAGCTTCCAGGACAAAAAGAAAAAATAAAAAACAATTAGTCTTCTTCTGTTCATTGTGAATGGTAGAGAGAAAATAATGATTGGGAGATTTGGAGTTGAGACACACACAGAGGAGGTGACATGAAGTCAGAGGTAGCCAGGAGCCACAGAACGTTGACAGCCATTGGACAAGACAAGGAACAGATTCTCCCTTAGAGCCTCCAGAAGGAGCATGGTCCTGCTGACACCAGTATTTCCGCCCAGGGATACCAATTTCAGATTTCTGGCCTCCAGAACAGAGTGAGAACACATTTCTGTTGTGTTCAGGCACCCAGTTTATGGTAATTAGTAACCATAGGAAACTAACTCAGAGCTAGAGGACTAAGAATGGCAGTGGAGTAAGTGGGAGATTGGGAGTTGAAATATCACACAGCATGGATATCCAAAAGGACAAAGGAAAACTTTGTTTTCTGGCTCTATATTTTAAAAAAGCATCCACATTAATTAAGGCTCTGATTTATTTCATAGGTCCATATTTCTTGTCACATGTAACCCAAATAAGAACATGACCCAACTGTGGTTTGCAGCCCTGTGGAAATTTTATATAGTCTTTTAATTTATCCATGCAACGGCATCTATTGGGAAGTTTACAGGGGAGGGGGAATTAAAGATTGGAAAAAGAGAGAAATGAAAACATTTTAAAGAAAAACTTATTTTTACCAAGTTACAGACCCCCAATTCATTTAGAGCAGTTAACCTATCAGTTAAAATGTTGCACACCCAAAATCCAGCAGAACTGGCTTGGCCCTAGCTCAGAAGGACTTTATAATGATCCAGGTGACAAATTATGTGACCCTGAAGTAAGAATATGGTAATAAGAATAAAGCAGCCCTAGACAGTTTGGCTCAGTGGATAGAGAGTTGGCCCTTAGACCAAAGGGTCTGGGTTCAATTCCTGTCAAGGGCACTTTCTACCTTCTAGACTCTAGAATCTAGAGGTAGAATTTGCCAGATTTCTTCATTGTAAAGGTACTTTTTCCCTCTAGTACCTTGGTTGTAGGCTCCTCCTCAGCCCGGACCCTGGTCAGGGTTCGTGCAGGAGGCAACCAATCGATGTGTTACTCTCACATCAATATTTCTCTCTGTCTTTCACTCTCTCTAAAAGGCAATGGGAAAATATCCTCAGGTGAAGATTAAAACAAACAAACAAAAAGAATAAAGCAGCAGGGGAACAGATTGGAGAAATAATTAGGAAGGAGAAATAGGACTTGGTGACTGACTGAATATGAGCAATGAGGAAGAAAGAAAGGTCCAAGATGAGGCACAAGCTTCTGACTCAGGCAACTGAATGAATGGTGGTGTTGTTAAATGAGGCCAAGACTACAGATACGGAAGCAGGTGCTGGGGAATAAGACTAGATCAGTTTGGACATTTTGTATTTGCAGTACTGGGGAATGTTCATGTTGAATAAATACTTCTATTTATGAACTTCAAAATATTAACAGTGCTTTCAGAGCAGTGGGATTATACTTTCCAAATACTTCACAGTGAGTATACATTATGTATGGAAAACTTCAAGATAAATACATGAATGTCCAATTTTAAATAACATATATCTGAAAATATACAAACATATTCTCGACCAAAAGTTAATAAAGGAATATTTTCTATAAATTTGACTTGGGATCCTATTTCATTTTTTGCCCAAATGATTTTCCTCTGGCTTGTTTTGACACCTTGTGTGTTTTTCATGGGTGTCTTGCTTTTAGCCTTACAATTAATTTTCTAAAGTATTAATTTTCTAGATGTAATTTACTTACAGGATATTTTTCCTTACATGATATTCTTCTACTATCCCCTCCTTTTTTTATTTAAATGTTAGGAGGCTTTTGAAAATTTTATAATGTAGTCTTGATGGCTTTTAAATTTTAATTTTTTGCACTATAATATTACTGTTTTAGGTTCATTACATGGTGCACAATTTTATCATGGGATGAAGTACCAATAAAAATTTTAGTTAACACTTTGGAACACCTTTTTGTCCAGTACAATTAATTTTTCTAGAATATTCGCTTGTTTCAACTAGCCAATTTAAATTTGCCTGAAAACTTGACTACTATTTTACTGTATATTTTCAGAAAAAAACTCCGAGATCATGTGGATTCCAGCAACAGAGAGGAATGGACAGGACTACTCCAGCCATGAAGACAGAAGAGAAGCAGTCCAGAGATGGAAGACGCTGATGTGGCCTTCCCATACTAGCAGTTAGCAGCTGTGCATCACTGCAGGTTGCCCAGGACCAAACCAGAGAGAGTCGGACCTGCATTACCACCATTTGTCCACCATCCAGAACTGTAATGTCAGTGCTGACATGTACACATAAGGAACTGTTGGACATTGAAATTGGGTCTCAAAAGAACTGTTGACCCAGAAAGAAACTCACTACAGACTGATTCATTTGCCTGTCACCATAACCATTATTGCTTGTCTCATTTTCGGTTCTTATAAGTGTATTTCTAATAGCACATGATCTCACTCATCTAGGGGAAATAATGAACAACATAGACGGATGAACAAGAACAGACCCAGAAACAAGGAGGCACAGATCAGACTGTCGGGCCTCAGAGGGAGGGCAGGGGAGGGTGGGGATAAAGGGGAGAGATCAACCAAAGGACTTGTGTGCAAGCATATGAGCCTAACCAGCAGTTAAGGACAACAGGGGGGTGGGGGCATGTGTGGGGAGGGGTGTGGGATGGGAATGGGGGGATGAGGACAAATATGTGATACCTTAATCAATAAAGAAATTTTAAAAAATTAAAAAATTTTTAAAAATAACATATTCCCCCAACTTCCCACTAAATATTGTGTAGACAAAAAGTGAGGAAAACTAGCTCTCACAGGGAAATGGAGAACTGGCAAAGGAGCTGTTCCCTTCTATGGTACCTCCCCTTCAGACCACCTTCGCCACTGCTGATACCTCTCTTGTGTTTATATTAAGTAAGAAATGACAAGCCTCTGGAAACATGGTGTATTCATTTATTTCTTTCCGCTGTAATAAATTATTACATACTTAGTGGCTTTAAATAAATTGATTATCTTATAGTTCTGGTGGTCAGAAGCCTAGAATTCTTCAGGGGAGATTTCTTTTCTTGCCTTTTCCAGCTTGTAGAGGCCACCTGTGTTCTATGGCCTATGTGACCTTCCTATATCTTCAAAGAGCATCACTCCAAACCCTGTTTCCACAATCACATCTCCTTTTTCTGACTGACTCCTCTTATATCCCTTGTGATTACACTGGACCCTCCTTGGCAACCAGGATAGTCTCCCCATCTCAGGGTCCTTAACTTGATCATGTCTGCAATGTCTTTTTGCCATGTAGAGTATCAGTCACAGATTCTGGGGATTAGGATGTAGACGTTTAGGGGAGAAGGGCATTTTTCTACCTTCTAGACTCTAGAATCTAGAGGTAGAATTTGCCAGATTTCTTCATTGTAAAGGTACTTTTTCCCTTTCCACGCTCTTTTCTCTGAATGTGAATCATTAAGTTTAAACACAAGGAGAGAGGGAGATGAAGTCCTCTCTCTTGGAATGGGGAAAATACATACAATTATACAGATATACAGATACGTGTATAAAATTTGGGATTCTTCTGTAAGGAAGATTTGTCTCTTCTCCCCCATTTATTTTTTAATAATTTATTCCTATCAATATTGACTCATGGGTAAAAGTAGAGAAAGGAGTTGGATTAGTACTCAAGAGCACAGAGAGAAGGGCAATGGTTAATTTGTTCATTCAGCAAATATTTATCAAGCAACTAATATGTACCAGATATGGTTGTGGGTGCTAAAATTAAAGCAATCAACAAGACAAGATTCCTACGCTCCCCTTTTAGTGAAAGGGGATATATAAAAAACAAAAAGGAAAGAAAAAAATAAACAGGAAAGAAGGAACATATCTAATAGTGATAGTGATGAGTCTTATGCAGAGAGCTAAACTAGAGTGGTGTGACACCAAACAGATGGCCCACTTTAGATTGGGTGGTCAAAGAAAACCTCTCAAATGAGAAATCTGTAAGTGGATATCTAAAAAGAAAAAGAGGTAGCCATGCAAAGACCATGGGGAATAAATGGTTGAGACAAAGGAAAAGGCAAGTACAAAGGCTATTTTGGATTCCTTCTTCCTTTAAGAATAAACAAATTGAAAAACAACTAGCATGGAGCAAAAGGAAATGTATAGAAAAAACAAGGAAAAGGAGATTTGTCATCATAAAGGTTTAGAGAAAGAGCAGAACACCCTGCAAATGCTTTCACATAGGAGCCAGAAAACAATGTTGAGAGCCTTTGGCACATTCAAGAAAATAAGAAAACATAGCCGCAATAAAGCAGGAAGAGGAAGCCAAATAAGATAACAAGATCAGATTCAGAAAGCTATAAATTATATTGGTCAACTGCAAGGAAACTAAGCCAGAGTAACAACCAAAATGTACATCAGAGAGAGTAAACAGAAGATTTGACACAGTATAAAACAAATTCATAAAATAGAAATAAAAAAGATAACAAACATTAAAGCAAGGAGAGAAAATATGATAGATATGGAAGACATTATAACTAATACTCCAAAAGTAGATTTAACCCAAATATTTAATATTAAGAAATCATTTGTACCATGAAAGAGTTTATACTTTGGAACTGTTATGTCTACTATCAGTTTTTTGTGTTTTTTTAATCCTCACCCAAGGATATGTTTTTATTGATTTTAGAGAGCGAGGAAGGGAGATAGAGAAAAAAACATTTAATGGGAGAAAGAAACATCAAACAGCTTCTTCTCACATGCACCCCTACCATGGATTGAACCTGCAACCTAGGTATATGCCCTGACTGGGAATCAAACCTGCAACTTTTTTTTGGTGTACAGGATGACATTTCAACCAACTGAACCACCCTGCTGGGGCTACTACAAGTTTTTATTGATAAGTGAAATTCTAATAAAAACAGCACAATACAGAAATGATATGCAATATAATACATGATATACAGTAAGTGCTTCCAGTTATTGAATATTTAACATGCACCAGAAACATGATTATCTTACAAATATTTCATTTTATCCTCAGAACAATTTCATACAGTAATCTATACATATAAAGAGGTAATATGCTAATTTGTTCATGATGGTGTCCCCCTAATGACCAATTTGCATATTGATGCACCAGCAGCAGGGGCAGGTGGCTGGAACCAAGTTCCCAGGGGTCTGAGGAGACTGCCTGACAGGAGCCCTGACTACAAAGAAGGAAGAGGAAGCGGCTAAGGGGAGCTCTTCCAATCCCCCTGAAGAGACACCCTACCCCAGCCCCCACACCCCTGGGGGGATGGGGAGGCTGACTGGATAGGGAGAGATCATAATAGCACATGATCTCACTCAATAGCACACTGGAGACCGCCCATCAGTGCCCACGGGGCCTGTAGCCCGCCACTGCCAGGCCTCCTCCACTGGGGCCAGGCACGCCTCTCCTCCCTACAACTCCAGACCCAGGTGGAGGCAGGCCTGAGTGGCCCCCAGGGTCAGACCCTTCCCCCAGACAGCAGCAGCTCTGTCTCCGCAGAGGAAGTGCACTGAACCTCGCTGGGGGCATGGCTAAACCTGCCTTCCTAGCCCGCCTGGCTCCGCCCTGGCCCAGCCCCCACCCCGCTCCAGGAGATTGGAGCCCCGCCCTGAGCAGGTGCAGCTGTGAAACAGCCATGTACAATTTAAAGAATGGCGCCAAGCAGGAAGGTTTGACAGTTACTTCCCCTTCAGCCTCGCCTCCCCCCTAGTGCCCCTCTAATGCCCCGCTCCCCGCCAGTGCCTCCAGGGACGACCACCGCTACAGGGCTGCTGGCCAGAGCCCGCCCCTCCGAGGCCTGCGGAACCCTCTGCAAAGCTTCCATAGCTACAGTCCCGGAAACAATCATGCCCTCCTCCCCTAATCAGCACCTGCTACCTGTTAGGGTACCCGTGGGCTTAAAATAACAATCCCTTCCCATTTAGACATCACTTACTTGATGAAACATTTCTAGGTTTATTAGCTCAGGACCTCCTCATGACAACCCAGTGAGGTAGGTGGAGAAGAGATTACAATTCCATGGTATATGCATATGTATTCAGAAATGAAGCTCAGAGAAGAAAAGTGTCAAGCCCACTGGTTCCCAAGGTGCAGCACACACCCCACGGGGGTGGGGGGGAGAGGGCAATTTGATTTTAAGTGGGGGCAATTTGAGAATGAGTTAACAGTGAATTTTTTTTGCATTTCTTATGGTCTGGGGGGCGTCATCTACAGTGTATCCTACATAATAAAAGGCTAATATGCAAATGACCGAATGGTGGAATAACCGGTCACTATGATGCACACTGACCACCAGGGGACAAACACTCAATGCAGGAGCTGCCCCCTAGTGGTCAGTGCACTCCCACAGGGGGAGTGCCGCTCGGCCAGAAGCCGGGCTCACTGCTGGCGAGCACAGCGGCAGTGGTGGGAGCCTCTCCCGCCTCTGTGGCAATGCTAAGGATGTCTGACTGACGGCTTAGGCCCAGTAAGCCATCAGTTGGACATCCCCCCAGGGCTCCTGGGCTGTGAGAGGGAACAGGCCAGGCTGAGGGAACACCGCACCCAAGTGTATGAATTTCGTGCACTGGGCCTCTAGTCTATACTAATAAAAGAGGAATAAGCAAATTGTCTGGGGCATCATCACAGTAACAGTAATGACCGAACAGCAGGCTGTGTGGGGCAACCAGACCAGCAGGGGGGTTAGTGAGGGATGACCAAACAACTGAACAGCAGGCTGTGTGGGGCGACCAGGCCGGCAAGGGTGTTAGTGAGGGATGACCAAATGACTGAACAGCAGGCTGCATGGGGTGACCAGGCTGGCAAAGGGGGCAGTTGGGGGCGACCAGGCCAGCAGGGTGCAGTTAGAGGTGACCAGGACAGCAGAGGGGGCAGTTAAGGGCGACCAGGATGGCAGAGGGGGGCAGTTGGGGACGACCAAGCTGGCGGGGGGGCAGTTAGGGCGACCAGGCCAGTGGGGGGGGGGGCAGGTGGGGGTTACCAGGCCAGCAGAGGGGGGCAGTTGGGGGTGACCAGGCTGGCAGGGGGACAGTTAGGGGTGATCAGGCAGGCAGGCAGAGGCTGTTATGGGTGATCAGGCTGGCAGGGGGCGCAGTTAGGGGCAATCAGGCAGGCAGGCAGGTGAGCAGTTAGGAGCCAGCGGTCCTGGATTGTGAGAGATGTCCTGGATTGGAGAGGGTGCAGGCTGGACTGAGGGGACCCCACCCCCCAGTGCACGAAATTCGTGCACTGGGCCTCTAGTCTCTATATGTAAAAGCCTAAGCGACCAAACTACTGAATGATCAGAATGAGTGGAATGACCAGTTGACCACACTGATCACTAGGGGGCAGATGCTCAATGCAGGAGCTGCCCCCTGGTGGTCAGTGCACTCCCACAGTGAGAGGGCCACTCAGCTGACTGACCCGTCCCGGCAGTCCACCAGCCCAGCAGCAGCCACTCACTTCCTCAGTAGTTCTGCAGGTCCCATCTCCAGAGAATAGGCCAGGCACCAACGGACCAGTGCCACCAGCATGATCCCAATAGCGCTGCCAGCCTCCTTGAAGTCGGCCTTGGGCACCGCAGCTGCTTCCCTTCCCTAGATGCTCCACAAGGAAGAAAGGATATAAAAGCAGCTGCCAGGTGGCTCCCAAGAACCAGTGCGGATATCAGCGGGATGGATCCGGATCCCGGGCCAGCAACGGCATCCCACCGCCCACCTGGAGGGCCAATCGCATCCCAGCCCCTCCCCTCAGGACCTCACCTGTGCACGAATTCGTGCACCAGGCCTCTAGTATTATTAAATTTTATAGGTGAGAAAAGGGACTCAGAGAGGTTAAGAAACTTTCCAAAGTTCACGAGACTAGTAAGTAACAGAACTTGATTTGAACCTATATTTGACAGACTTCAAAGCCTTTGCGCTTAACCACAACAGTATAACCAAATCATGTCCAATAATTACTACCTCAGACATATTTTTAAATGCACCCCCCCCCAAAAAAAAAGAGTAAACATGTACCAAGGGGTTAATAGATATTACTTTAGGTGATTATTTTCCCAGCATATATATAATTTTCTATTTTTAAGTGTTCTATAATACGTATGCATTACTTGTAAAGTCAAAACAAACAAAGTGGTAGAGAAAAGAAATAAACTTCTACTTTGGGGCTCATAAAAAAGACGTAGACTCAAGATATAAATGTGAAGGTTTTCAGCATATAGTTTGGGATAGAAGTAGTGGCTGTAGATAAGATTACTCAGAAAGAACATGAGGAATATGTACAGAATTATGAACAGCAACATTTAAGATGAAGGTAGAAGAAGGGGAATCAGGGTAGTAACTCCTCTCCCTAGGAACAGAAACACTTTCTGTGGCTTGGAAAATTCTTCTAAAGAGATCACACGCAACGTTACTAACAATTCCATGTCCTTTGTATGAAAACATGTAACTCTTCAGTGAGAGGAACAAATGTGCTGATAAACTACACATGTACCTTACTGCAATATATTAGGACAATAAAAATGGGTAAAAAAACCTACAGAATTTCGGAGCCTAAATAAAAGTCCATTGTGTAAAGTATACAGAAATTTGTGTGTTGCCCTCATATTATAATCCTTATAGGGATTTTCTAGTCTAAGGTTTGACCTTATTATAATCATTGCCTCACTTCCTTCAGCAAAGGTAAAACAAGATCCTTATAAATTCTTAATCCTTAAAAAGTGTATAACAAACATATCTTCACTGAAGTTTTACAAAGCCATCACCCCAACAAATTCAATAATTTTTAACTCAACATTTTTAAAAAGTTTATGAAGCCAATTTATGAAAACAGTAATAAAAGGACTTATCATCAATAGCTGGTCATCATCAAATTTAATCCAAGATGTGTTTATTTATCATCTACTATGTGCTTAGGTTTAAAGAATAATTCCAGACTTTTAAAACTAAAAAGAAAGTTTGGATCTTCCAATCCTTAAATTTTACAGATAATGACAGTGTTTAACAAATAGTAAAGGCTCAATATTGTAAAATATCAAATGACCTCTTTCAAAGTCCTGCATTCCCTTGACATCATACACTATTAAGGAGAGATTACATATTACATTGGTAAGAAAAAAGTCTGAGCTTATTCCTAGAATATGTAATAAATTTCATTAATCTATTTTACAATTTTAATAACTGTCACTTAATATTTACTTACTTAAATATAAGTAAGAGTTGATTTTGGGAAACCAACCCACCTAAACAATTTAACCAAGTAAAATGATTAGTAACAAATAATTGCTGATAAATGTAATAACTTCTACACATTACTATTATATTTTTAATATTTTCATTGACTTTTTAGAGAGGAAAGGAAAGAGAGATACATCGATCAGTTGCCTTCTGCATGACCCCTACCAGGGATCCAGCCTGCAACCCAGGCATGTGCCCTGACCTGGAATGGAACCAGCAACATTTCAGTTAATTAGATGATGCCCAACCAACTGAGCCACACCAGCTAGGGCTACAAAATTTTAATGAATGTCTGTTTTGCACAAAATCTGTGTAGTATACAATATAAAATAAATATAGATTAGATACAGTTCTCTAAAAAAGCTCCATGCATATATGCATAACCCATGGACACAGACAATAGTGCGGTGAAGGCCTGGGGAGGGGATGAGAGTAGGGTGGAGGGGGTGAATAGAGGAAAAGGGGGGCATTGTTAATACTTTCAACAATAAAGTTAATTAAAGAAAAAAGCCCTCTTAATGATGTTGTAAGCAAAGACACATTCAAATTACTTCAATGCAGAACTGAATGTGATAAAAATCATTGCAGGCGTAAAACAGCTCAGAGACAAAGGAGACCTTCCTAGTAATCTGGATGGATTGATTGTGGAAGGCTTTAGTTTAGGCAGGACATGGAATTTGATCTGGGTCTTAAAGAACAGGTGGGATTTCAATAGTCAGAGGAAGGAAAGGGCAATCTGGGTGACATTATTAGATTAGCAAATTTAAAAGATCACTTTGACTAGAGTGTGAAGAATCTGATTGAATGCCAAATATTGTCAAATTTATCCTTAAATATTTCATGACTCCATCCCCACCCCACCCCCTGATTCATTTCCACTGCTATTACCATTGTTCAGACTCTCCTCATTTCTTATTTTGACTACTATAGTAGCAACCTAACAAGCAGGGATCCACATATCACCATTCATTGCTACATCCCTAATACCTTGCATGGTAAGTGATATATATAATATTCGTTAAAGGACTGAAAATCTGATTACATTGTGTTTCGCATTCTTTTTCCTGTATTCCAAATACAAGACAATATTTTATGCTATGTTTTATTTCTTAAAGAATACTTTTAGAAAACTTGAACACAGAGCTTTATAGATTCTTATAGAAATCCTTAATAGAGCTAGGAACATCAGAAAACACCACCACAACACCAAATGGGTGACTTTTACCACAATGTGCCCCTCTCAGACATTACTATAATGTATGCAGAAGGATGCTGCTGAGATCAAGATGCTTTTTGCAGCAAAGTAAGCCACATATATCTGACCTCTCTCTGTACCTCATAAATCACTGGAATAGAACTTCAAATATAGTAAATATGATGAATGGTAGATTGCAAAATGAAAAACATCTAAGACTAGTAAGAAGTTAATGCTATTCTGCAACCCTTAATTCTCTATCTTTCTACCTGCTTTATTAATTTTTCATAGCAATTTCCTTCTGTACATATATTTTTGTTTTTTTCTCTGACCACACCAATACCTCCACCAAAATTCAAGCTCAATGAGAATAAAGTTTCATCACTTTTCATATTTTAGGACATGAAATTGTTTAGCTCTTATCATTGTACAATAAATGTTTGTTAAATAATAAACAGAACAAATCATTAGATTTTTGAGCAGCAATTAGTACATGCCAGACATTGTATAAAGCAATGGGGATACATTTCTTTAATACATTCCTTATCTTATTGAATAATCACTTTGTCAAAATTTTAAATATCCTATTAAATTCATGTTAAATCTACATAACAATTCAGGAAGTTTACCACTCCCCAAAATTTAGTTTTTTAATTCAATACTATGGTATGTCTCTCTATTTTTAAAATATCTTCTTTCTTATTTCTCAGTCAATTTTTTAAATTTTCATCACATAAGTCCTAGACATGATTCTGTTGGGATTACTACTACATATTTATGTTTTATTGCTTTTCTAAATGGATTATTTTCCATTATATCTTCTAAATGATCACTTCTAATACAAATAAAAGTTACTGGTTTTAATTTTTATCTTATATCTAACAACTTTTCAGAACTCAATAAAAGTCTATCAACTAAGAAGTTGTTTTCAAGTCTTAGCTTCTATAGGTACATGATTCTAAAACTTGATCATTTTTTGTCTTCTCTTTTCCATTAACGATGCCTCTTTATTGACATTGACCAGAATTTATAGATATATCCTATATAATAAAAGCCTAATATGCAAATTGTCCCCTCGGGCAGTCGATCAACTGGAAGACCAGGAGTTTGACTGCTCACTATGACATGCGCTGACCACCAGGGGGCGGCACAGAACATGGCAGGTGTTGGTGACTCAGCGCTGGCAGCAGGCAGCAGTGGAGGCACTGCCAGCCTGGATGAGCCCCAAAGAGAGTGGGACCACGGCGGTATGGTGGAGCAGGTGAGTGGGCAGCACCAGGCTAAGGTGGATGTGAGCAAGGACCCGATCACCCCGTGATCACCCCGCAGATGGCAACCAGTGGTGGCAGCAGGGTGGGGGGGTGCAGGGTCGCTGCCCGGCTCCCAGGTGCTGAGGGAGCAGGGCTTCCCCCGCCCCACCCCCAGCCCTGATCAATCACCCTGCAGGCAGGACATAGGAGCAGGTGAGGGGGCGGTGCCCGGCCAAGGCAGGGTGCCAGATGGGCTGTAGGGCTGCAAGGCTGGGGGTGAAAGCTGGGGCCCGATCTCTGCAGGCCACCCTGAGGGACCCCACCTGTGCATGAATTTGTGCACAAGGACTCTAGTATTAAATAATTGTGGGTGTAGGCATCTTTGTTTTGTTGCTTCTGGATTGTTGGTTTCATATATATATATATTTCTTGTTAAGAGAAAAAGCTTCTATCACTAACTTTTTCATTCTTAAAATGGGCATTGAGTTTTTTCAAGCACCTCCAGCATTTACTTTTCCCCTTTTCTTTTTCTGAAAACTATTGACAGAGGATGCATCATGAATAATTTCATAGTATGAACGTATTCACACTCTAGAATAAACTTTCTTGGTCACAAATGGTTAATTATTTTCAGATATTCTTAAGTGTGTTTGATTTGTATTTTATTTATAATTCAAAATTGGTTCATAATGTGTGTATGCAAACAAGCACCATTTTTCTCAGGCTTTGATATTTTAATTAGGTAGCATCATAAATGTATTGGGGGTTTGTCTATCAGTTTCTATGCTCTAAATCAGTTTATTTAGTATCAGGATTATCTGTTTCTTTCAAAGGAGTCTTATTTATAATAAGGAAGATTACAAAAGTAGGAAACCAAAAGCTACTATGTTATAAACTAGGATCATAAGACTAGATCCCTATGGTTTGCCAAGTATCACTCAGATTACAATTCATTTACCATGCCACTTACAAAGGCATTAAGTTAGAATTAAAAGGACAAAGAGACTTCTTTTTTATAAAGTGTTCTTACTAATTATCTAGATTTTATTTGAAATCTAGGCCATAAGTTCATATCTTTTATTTCTGGTCAAGAATGCACTTATAATGTGAAAGGTTAAAACCATAAAACTTCCTGAAAAAATCCTGAAATTTGAGAGGGCAAATATTTCTTGGACAAGATGCAAAAAGCACTGAGCATAAAAGAACAATACTGTATGATAAATTAACCTTCGTTAAAAAACTTGTGCTCATCAAAAGACACAAATAAGACTATGGGATGGAAAGCCACAGATTAGAAGAAAATATTTATAATACACACATCTAAATATCCAGAATAAATTTTAAAACTCAAAAGAATATAACCAATATTTTTATTTAATTTATTGAAGTGGCATTGATTAATAAAATTATATAGGTTTCAGGAGTACATTTCTATAATACATAATCTGTATATTGTTTTGTGTGTTTACCACTCCAAGTCAAATCTCCTTCCATCACCATTTTTCCCAAGAGAATAGCTAAAATTAAAGAGACTAACAATATCAAGAGTTAGTGAGGATTTTCACTTATAACTGGTCAGAGTAGACAATGGCACCATCACTTCAGAAAAGCATTTGGCAGTTTCTATTAATGATAATTTAAATATATATATCCTATGACCCAGCAATCCCACTGCTAGGTACATATAAAAAAACTAAATGAGTGTATATGGATACAAAAATATTTATTTAAAAATGTCAATAACAGCTTTATTCATAAGATCCAAATAATGGAACTTAAAAGACTATCAACAAGAAAATAGATAAACAAATTGTGGTACATTTAAACAATGGAATCTACACAACAACAAAAAGAAGGAACTACTGATACCACCCCAATGAGAGATTCAAAAACATTATTTTGAAAGAAAGAAGCCATACACAAAAGACTACACAGTGTCTGACTCCATTTACATGAAGTTTAAGAACAAGCAAACTAATTCAAGATATACAAGTCAGAATAGTGGTTCTTTTAGTAAGAGTGGAGGGATATGGACTAGAAATGGGCACAAGGGAATTCTCTGGTGGGATGGAATTGTTTTACATTTTGAACTGGATTGTGTTTATTTTAGCGTATGTAATTATACCTCAATAAAAATAATGAAAAGAAACAAATTCAAGTATGCTATAACCACTTCAGTTACCAACTTGAATCTGTCCTACCATTTCCTCTTCTGACCTTCCTATTCAACAGTGCTTTAACTCTGCATATTCAATTCTCCATTATGAATTCAACGTCTCCCAATTATTATTGTCTTCCATCTTTTCATCCAATATGCCCATACATTATCCCGCTTTGATTTTCTTGCTTTCTGAGTCTCTGAACAAGTCTACCTTACAACCCCATGCCCAGATGAGATAACACATTCCAACAAATAGTCACCCTTCATATGATATTTGCCTAATGAGATTATTATGTGAAATTCCTAGTGTAGTATCTGACAAACAATAATGACTTTATATACATCCACTTCCTACTTCATCCTTTCCACTTATTTTATACTAGAAGCCCGGTGCATGAAATTCATGCACGGCGGGGGGTTGTCCCTCAGCCCAGCCTGTACCCTCTCCAATCTGGGACTCCTGGAGGGATGTCCGACTGCCCGTTTAGGCCCGATCCAGGATAGGGCCTAAACGGGCAGTCGGACATCCCTCTCACAATCCAGGACTGCTGGCTCCCAACTGCTTGCCTGCCTGCCTTCCTGATTGCCCCTAACCGCTTCTGCCTGCCAGCCTGATCACCCCCTAACCACTCCGCTGCCAGCCTGGTTGATGCTTAACTGCTCCCCTGCCAGCCTGTTTACCCCCAACTTCCCTCCTCTGCCAGCCTGGTTACCCCTAACTGCCCTCTCCTGCAGGGTTGATTACCTCCAACTGCCCTCCCTTGCAAGCCTGGTCCCTCTCAACTGCCCTCCCTTGCAGGCCGGGTGCCTCCCAACTGCCCTCTCCTGCTGGCCATCTTGTGGTGGCCATCTTGTGTCCACATGGGGGCAGGATCTTTGACCACATGGGGGCAGCTATATTGTGTGTTGCAGTGATGATCAATCTGTATATTATTCTTTTATTAGATAGCATAGAGGCCTGGTGCACGGTTGGGGGCCAGCTTGTTTGCCCTGAAGGGTGTCACAGATAAGGGTGGGGGTTCCCTTGGGGTGTGGGGCGGCCTGAGCGAGGGGCCTGTGGTGGTTTGCAGGCCGGCCACGCCCCCTGGCAACCCAAGGGGAGGCCCTGGTATCTGGAATTTATTTTCCTTATACAACTGAAACTTTGTAGCCTGGAGTGGAGCCAAGCCTGGGGCTCCGGCAGCCATTTCTGTGGCAGTTAATTCACCTTCTACAATTGAAACTTTGTAGCCTTAAGCGGGTGAGCCCGGCCAGGGTGTGCGGAAAGCTTTGCTTCCCCTGTTGCCGCCGGCAACCCTGTCCTGCTCTCTCAAGCTCC
The DNA here is from genome assembly GCF_951640355.1 of Cnephaeus nilssonii. Lineage (NCBI taxonomy): Eukaryota > Metazoa > Chordata > Mammalia > Chiroptera > Vespertilionidae > Cnephaeus > Cnephaeus nilssonii. The sequence goes on from NC_137071.1 coordinate 86,562,212, forward strand.
ATTCTGCCGCCATTTGTTTGAATTTGTTTACCTACTATAATTGAAACTTTGTAACTTGAGTGGTTAGGCCTGCAACAGCTATGGAAAGCTTGGCTTCCTCTGTTACCTGGGAAACCTTGCTCTCTGTGGCTGTAGCCATCTTGGATTGGGGTTAATTTGCATACTCGCCCTGATTGGCTGGTGGGTGTGGCTTGGATGGTGGGCGTGGCCTATGTAGCAGAGTGATGGTTAATTTGCATATTACCATTTTATTAGAGAGGATTCTTTTAAGACACACCTATACTTTAAAGTATCTTAAATGTGACAGAGGTTCGCAGGGGGAGTGCATGTTGGCAAGCCAAGGGACAGCTAAACTCCAGGAGAAGGCGGGGGAGTGCTGGCCAGGGTTTCCCTGACCGTGCAGCACCCACAGGGGCTGGGTCCCCTCCCGGAGCTGCGGGCTCACCAGGCGCCTCGCCATCTTGCAAGGAAAGGAGGACTTTATTGGAAACCTGACTTTCCGCGACAACTGCAAACACTGAACAGCTGCGAGCACCAGAACACCTGTCCCCTATCGGCGCAAACATTTGGATTCAAAGGAACCCTTCACTGCACCACGGAAAGGTCAGATTTCGCCTGAAATAAGGTGTGGTTTCTAATCCCCGTGGTGGGACGGAAGCGCACAAACAGCAGGACCGGCAGGAACCCGGAGGTCTGTGCCTAGAAAAATCGGCGGCAGTTGGAGCTGCCATGAACCGTGAATGTGGAAGGGGGTCCTCTGAGCTCCTAACAGAAGTGACCTCTTAAAAGCAACTCATTTTGATCTGACGAGGAGGATCAGACTAAGAATTTTCAAAGGAGTGCAGGCTACTTAGTCTGGCGCACAGTCCCACTGTCCGCACACTTGGGCTCTTTCCGACTCTGATTACTAAGCCCAATACATAGGAAAACCCAGGTGGAAAAACCCTGAAAGACTGCAGGGGGAAGTTGTTTTTTCGGAACTGGGGAGCAGAGCTGGGTGTGACCATCCATCGGAGAGGCAGCCCTGAGGGGCACACCTCCACAAACCGGTAGTGAGTGCCATAGAGGGGAAAAAAAAAAAAAAAAGGTAGAGAGGCCCGGAAGTCAATTCAGAAACACTGCCACCCAGGGGCTGAAACGCTAATTGTCTCTGGTGTAATCAAAAATAAATACGAGAAATTAAGACACGGCCGGTGCAAAAAGCAGGACTGGCTTACAACACTGAGAAGCAGTGGAACAAAGCTGAACTGAAATACCGCCCAGTCTGGGAAACAAGCATACCAAACAGAATAATAGAGGAAGTGAATGACAGCCACTACTGCACATTTTAGTCTTCCTATTTTTTAATTTTTAATTCTTTTTTCAATTTTTTTTCAATTTTTTATTCTAATTTTTTTATTTTCATTTTTTGCATCTTTTACCTAAGAAACTAAATTTTTTTCTTTTTCCTCACTCAATTTTCACCTTTTTACTTATTACATTTTTATTTTCAATCAGCATTATTATTACTATTATTTTACTTTTTTTTTCTTTTTCTTTAAATGTCATTTGATTTTCCCTTTCTTGTATTTTGGGATTAGTGTCCTACATTCTATTTGCATCTTTCCCTTACCCTATCTCAACGCTAACATTTTGCCATCACTCTCCTCCTAACCTTTCCCCTTTTGGTCTCCGGTTTTTCTTAACCCTTTCTGGCTATAGATTTTCCCTACTTTTTCAGTTTACCCTCTGCTAAAATTTCACCCTACTTATATATCTAATTCCCAACCCCCTGCTCCAAATCCATACATACCTCTCTCTATGCTACCAAAAAAAATTGTTTTTCTTTCTGGCCTTTTGTTGTTGTTTGCTTGAATGTTGATTAGATTGAATTTTTATGCTTTTTTATGAGATTGTTTTGATTATTCTTTTTGTTTGGTTGGTTGGTTCTTTTGTTTGCTTTGTTTTTGTTTGTTTTTTACTTTTGTTTCCCCTTGACTCACTTGATATTAGTTGGTGTTGCAGTTTGTATTAATCTCCAGGCTCGTGTTGCTGGAATTTGCTGGGATTAGTGGTTGTTCTAGTGGAGTCTACTCCCTATATATATAGTTTGTTCCCCTTTTCTCTCTTAGTATTGTTCTTGTCTCTCTTACTTTTTTTTCTTTTCCTTTTTTTTTCTGCTCTTTTCCCAAGTTCAGATTCACACTTATTTTTGTTGTTGTTCTTTCTTTTTACTCTCCCTCTTCCACTCATATACCCTAATTTGTCTTTCTCTGGTGGTTACCTTTATTGGAGGTTATTAATAAGGTGAATACAATTCTGTTCAGTGCCTTGTGTGTTGTGCCTGGTTGTGTTGTATTTTGTACCTTTAAATCAATGCCAGAGAGAGAGAACTATATAACCAGACATCCGGAGAAGAGAGACCATGGGGAGACAAAGAAACAGCCCCCATAGGAAAGAGAAGCAGGCATCACCAGAAAAGGAAGTAAACGAATTAGAGGCAAACAACCTATCAGAGAAAGAATTCAGAGAAATGGTCATAAGGTGGCTGAAAAGGATGGAAGACAAATTCGACAATATGAGTAAGAACCAAGAGGAAATGAAGAAGAACCAAGAAGAAATGAAAAATGACATCACTGCTGTAAAGAACTCAATAGAAAGCATCAAGAGTAGACTAGAAGAAGCAGAGGACCGCATAAGTGAGCTACAAGACAAGATGGAAAAAAATACCCAATTACAACAACTTCTAGAAACAAAAATTAGAAAGCATGAGGAGAGCCTAAGGGAACTTCGGGACAACACAAAACAAAACAATATCAGGATAATAGGGGTACCAGAAGGAAAGGAAACGGAGCAAGGAATAGAAAACCTGTTTGAAGAAATAATAACAGAAAACTTCCCTGATATAGGGAAGAAAAAACCCACACAAATCCAAGAAGCTCACAGAGTTCCAAGCAAAATGAACCCCAAAAGACCGACACCAAGGCACATTACAATTAAGTTGGCAAACACCAACGACAAAGTAAGAATCTTAAAAGCGGCCAGAGAGAGACAGACAGTTACATACAAAGGAACCCCCATCAGACTACCAACAGATTTCTCAACAGAAACTCATCAGGCCAGAAGGGAATGGAATGAAATATACAAAGTCATGCAAAGGAAGGGTCTCAATCCAAGAATACTGTACCCAGCAAGGCTATCAATCAAAATTGAAGGTGAAATCAAGAGCTTCACAGACAAAAAAGGGCTAAGGGAGTTTATCACCACCAAACCAGCAATGAAAGAAATGCTAAAGGGTCTGCTGTAAAAAATAAAAAAGAAAGAAAGAAATAGGAATCAAAGAAGGAACACAGGGGTATAGAATAAAAATGGCGACAAATAAGTGCCTATCAATAATAACTTTAAATGTAAATGGATTGAATGCCCAAATCAAAAGACACAGGGTAACAGATTGGATAAGAAAACGAAACCCATATATCTGCTGTCTACAGGAAACCCACCTCAAAAAAAAGGACGCATACAGACTGAGAGTAAAGGGATGGAAAAAGGTTTTCCAGGCGAATGGAAATGAAAAAAAAGCTGGGGTAGCAATACTTATATCTGACAAATTAGATCTCAAAGTGAAGGACATTACAAGAGATAATGAAGGCCCCTTCATAATACTAAAGGGAGAAATCCAACAAGAAAAAATTACTCTGGTAAACATATATGCACCCAATACAGGAGCACCAAGATACATTAAAAATCTCCTGGAAGATATCAAAGGAGAGATTGACAGCAATACAATCATAGTAGGAGACTTCAATTCCCCACTATCACCATTGGACAAATCCTCTAAACAAAAAATCAGCACAGAAACATCAATCATAATGACTCACTAGACCAGATGGAATTAATTGACATCTTCAGAACATTTCACCCCAAAGCCACAGAATATACATTCTTCTCAAGTGCACATGGGTCATTTTCAAAGATAGACCATATGTTAGGACATAGGCAAAGTCTCTCCAAATTCAAGAAGATAGAAATCATATCAAGTATCTTCTCAGATCACAGTGGCATAAAACTGGAAATCAACTACAATAAAAACAACCCAAAGAAATCAAACACATGGAGACTAAACAGCATGCTATTAAACCATGACTGGGTTACCAAAGACATCAAGGAAGAAATAAAAAACATCATGGCAACAAACGACAATGAAAACACAACAATCCAAAATCTATGGGACACAGCGAAAGCAGTCCTGAGAGGGAAGTTCATAGCTCTACAAGCCTACTGCAAAAAAACAAGAAACAATGGTAATAAATTACCTAACCCAAAAACTCAAAGAGTTAGAGAGAGCGCAACAAGAAAAGCCCAGTGTAAGCAGAAGGAAAGAAATAATAAAGATCAGAGCGGAGATAAACGACATAGAGACTAAAGAAACAATACAAAAGATCAACAAAACCAAGAGCTGGTTCTTTGAAAGGATACAAAAGATTGATGAACCTCTAGCCAGGCTCACCAAGAAGCAAAGAGAGAGGACCCAAATAAACTAAATCAGAAATGAAAGAGGTGAAATAACAACAGACCCCGACGAAATACAAAGGATTGTTACAAAATACTATGAACAACTCTATTCCAACAAACTGGACAACCTGGAGGAAATGGACATATTCCTAGACAAATACAACCTTCCAAAACTCAATCAGGAAGAATCTAAACAGCTCAACAGGCCAGTAACTATGGAGGAAATTGAAGCCGTCATCAAAAAGCTTCCGGCAAACAAAAGCCCGGGGCCAGACGGCTTCACAGGAGAGTTTTACCAAACTTTCAATGAAGAACTAAAACCTATCCTCCTCAGACTATTCCAAAAAATTCAGGAGGAAGGAACACTTCCAGGCTCTTTCTATGAAGCCAGCATCACCCTAATACCAAAACCAGATAAAGACAACACAATGAAAGAGAATTACAGACCAATATCCCTCATGAACATAGATGCCAAAATCCTCAACAAAATCCAAGCAAATCGGCTCCAGCAATACATCAGAAAGATCATACATCATGACCAAGTAGGATTTATCCCAGGAATGCAAGGATGGTACAATATCCGCAAATCAATAAATGTGATACATCACATAAACAAATTGAGAGATAAAAATCACATAGTCATATCAATAGATGCAGAAAAAGCATTTGACAAAATCCAACACCCTTTCTTGATAAAAACTCTCAACAAGGTGGGAATAGAAGGATCATACCTCAACATAATAAAAGCTATATATGATAAACCAACAGCAAACATCATATTCAATGGGCAAAAACTAAAACCATTTCCCCTAAGAACAGGAACAAGACAGGGATGCCCACTCTCACCACTCCTTTTTGACATAGTACTGGAAGTATTAGCTATCGCAATTAGGCAAGAAGAAGAAATAAAAGGCATCCAAATTGGAAAAGAAGCAGTGAAGCTGTCCTTATTTGCAGATGACATGATATTGTACATAAAAAACCCAAAAGATTCCATCAAAAAACTAATAGAATTAATAAATGAATTCTGCAATGTAGTGGTATACAAAATTAACGCCAAGAAATCTATGGCATTTCTATACACCAATAGTGAACTTACAGAAAGAGAGACTAAAAAAGCAATCCCATTTACCATCGCACCAAAAAAATTAAGATACCTAGGAATAAACTTAACTAAGGAGGTAAAAGACCTATACGCGGAAAACTACAGGACACTGAAATAAGAGATAGAGGAAGACGTAAACAGATGGAAGAACATACCATGTTCATGGATTGGTAGAATCAACATCATTAAAATGTCCATTCTACCCAAAGCAATCTACAGATTCAATGCACTCCCCATCAAAATACCAACAGCATATTTCACAGACCTAGAAAAAACTCTCCAAAAATTCATCTGGAATAAAAAAAGACCCCGAATAGCCGCAGCAATCCTGAAAAAGAAGAATAAAGTAGGAGGGATCTCAATACCAGATTTCAAGCTGTATTACAAAGCCACTGTTCTCAAAACAGCCTGGTACTGGCACAAGAACAGACATATAGATCAATGGAACAGAATAGAGAATCCAGATATCGACCCAAACCACCATGCTCAATAAATATTTGACAAAGGAGGCATGAATATACAATGGAGTCAAGACAGTCTCTTCAATAAATGGTGTTGGGAAAATTGGACACACACATGCAAAAAAATGAAACTAGATCACCAACTTACATCATACACAAAAATAAACTCAAAATGGATACAGGACTTAAACATAAGACGGGAAACCATAAAAATACTAGAGGAATCAACAGGCAACAAAATCTCAGACATATGCCAAAAGAACTTCTTCGCTGACACTGCCCCTAGGGCAATGGAAGCTAAAGAGAAAATTAACAAATGGGACTACATCAAAATAAAAAGCTTTTTTACAGCAAAAGAAACCATCAACAAAACAGCAAGAAAGCCCACTGCATGGGAGAACATATTTGCAAATGCCATCACTGATAAAGGTTTAATCTCCAACATCTACAGGCAGCTTATGCAACTTAATAAAAGGAACATAAATGATCCAATTAAAAAATGGGCAACGGACCTAAACAGAATATTTTCAAAAGAAGACAGAAGGAAGGCCAAGAGACTCATGAAAACATGCTCAAAGTCACTTATTATCCGAGAGATGCAAATCAAAACAACAATGAGGTACCATCTCACACCTGTCAGAATGGCTATCATCAACAAATCAACAAACGACAAGTGTTGGCGAGGATGCGGAGAAAAAAAAACCCTCGTGCACTGCTGGTGGGAATGCAGACTGGTGCAGCCACTGTGGAGAACAGTATGGAGTTTCCTCAAAAAACTGAAAATGGAACTCCCATTTGACCCAGTAATCCCACTCCTGGAAATATATCCGAAGAAACTAGAAACACCAATCATAAAGGATATATGCACCCCTATGTTCATAGCAGCACAATTTACAATAGCTAAGATTTGGAAACAGCCTAGGTGCCCGTCAGCAGATGACTGGATCAGAAAACTGTGGTACATCTACACAATGGAATACTATGCTGCCATAAAAAAGAAGGAATTCTCATCATTTGCAGCAACCTGGATGGAATTGGAGAATATTATACTAAGTGAAATAAGCCAGTCAATGAAAGAAAAATACCACATGATCTCACTCATTTATGGATAATAAAGAACATTATAAACTGATGAACAAAAAGATAGATACAGAGACAGTAAAGCAACAAACAGACTTTCAAATTACAGGGGGAAAGTTAGGGAGAGGTGGGGGAGATAAGAAATCAAACGAAGGACTTGTATGCATGCATATAAGCATAAACAATGGACGCAAAACTCTGGGGGGTGAGGGCATGTATGGGTGTGGGGGAATGGTAAGATATGTACACATATAATACCTCAATTAAAAAAAAAAGAAATTAGTACAATATATTCTGCACATACTTTCCCATGAACACGTTATATAACTACTGAAAATGCTAAGTAGGTATTTTCTTCTAAAAATTATTAAACATATAGTTTACAGTAGTTGAAAAAGAATGTGAAAATAATGCAATACCAAGCTCTTTAATCAATGTGTTCAGCAAATGTTCTTTGCAAAAAAATAATTGGGGGTGGGGGGGGGAGTGATGTGTGGCACAAATCGTTTTGCTAATGTCAGTCTCAACATGGTTCTAATGTTAAATTCGTATCAGCATTAAAATAAAACCAATGATGGTAATTTTTCTATTAAAAATTTTTTTTAAAAAGTATCTTAAATGTCAAAAACACAATTATTATATTTTCAAAATAGTTAAAATCCCACATTTATCCTATCTAATAAAGATGGGATATGCAAATTGACCATAACTCCATGACAAAAGATGGCAGCACCCACAGCCAATAAGGATGGAATATGCAAATTGATGCAACAAGGCAAGAGGCAGAAGGTAGTGCCAGTAGCCAGGGGAAGGAAGGCCTATTCTTGCATGAATCTTCGTGCATCTGGCCTCTAGTATTTCAATACTTCCACTGATATACCATGTGTTATTTGCACCACCCTCCTTTTCTCTATTTCTCTCCCCCACTACATATGCACAATAGACACTTATTTAATCTCAAAATAATCCTAAGATGTATTATTATTATTATCCCCATTTCATAGATAAGGAACTTAAGGCACAGATCAATGGAGAAAATTTCCCAAGGTTACACCATTACTAAGTGTCAAAACCATGATATAGACAATTCCATCACATTATTTCAAATGCTTCACCCAAACAATACAACTAACTATTGAGAATAAGGGATATTCTTCCATACCTTCAAAGCAAAGGCTATGTATATTTCTTTGAACCATGAATTTAAAAGTCTAAATTGTCAGAGGAAGCTCTGAAATTCTCATGATTCCCTGTAAAAGTTTTAATTGGATATTTTTCAATTGTATTTTTCAATTACAGTTGACATCCAATATAATTTTATATTATTTTCAGGTGTCGAGCATAGTGGTAAGACTCATTGGAAATTTAAATAACAGAAACGTACACACAATCACAGAGCAATACTATTTTAAAAATACTTCTTGAGACATCTATTCTTATGCAGTGGATACCAGTATTCATTCATTGATATGCTTTAAAACTAAAATTTCAATCAATAGCTCCACTGACTGAATTCTATGTGTTCACAATTTATACTAATTATGATTTCTATGTATATTTTTATTTGTTCATTAGTTCAGAACATATGATCACTAACATGCTCATAATTCCCTTTCTTTGTCAATCATTTTTATTCATTCATATAGCAAATACTTTTATTTCATTCCAGATATTCAACAAATACTTATTGAGTAGCAACTATGTTAGATATATCAATGGGGAGTAGAGACATTATGTAACTTATAAGGTGAATTGTTTCCATAAATATACCTGTTACGGAGAACTGCAGCAACTGATTCCCCTAGATGCAGTTGATCCATCACCTCCACAAGTTGGATAAGAATCTGTTCAAGGGGAAAATAAGTCAATATTTACTATGAAAATCAATACTAGAAGTTTCTAATTGTGCTGTTTTTGTAGTTTTTTAAATATTTTGTGACAGAAATGCAAAATATATATCCATGTACCTAATGTCCATATGATAACTTAGAAAAATAAAGGAAATTAAGAAACTCAATCTGCAATAGTCAAAATATCTACAAAATGCCATAATGAGTCATTAAATAGTATTGACTAAATTTCATGTGAAATCATTAGCTAGCAATTACCCATGGAAAAACAACCAAGTATACAGAAGTTGGATTAAATGAAAGTCAGAAGAACTGAGGAGTCTGTGTGAAATTGGGTTAGACAAAAGAAGTTAAAGCAAAGGGTTGAGGCAAACATTTGCCAAGTAGATACTGACAGGACTAATTTCCATTTTACCAGGGAAACTAAAGGCCTGAGAAGCCCATAAGCAGGGCCCACAATTTTAGAAGTGATTGGTCAAAATTAAGGCTAGAAAGGTATAATATTTTAAATCTAAAGACATAAAATAGGTAGTGGGGATAAAAGCATTGTTTTCCTGATCTGCACTGAATTTTTGTTTTGGTCGTGCCCGTTGATTTTTTTATGGGAAAGGAGGAGGTAGTTTGTAGTAAACTGAACTTTATCTAATTAATATACTGGTTTTTAGTAATGTGAATGCTTTGTGTTGCAGATGTAGGGTATATATAATTTATTTTATTAATTTCAAATACATTGGGAAGCAAAAATGTATATTTAATTAAAGACATACAGATGACCAATAGACATATGAAAGAATGCTCAAGGTCACTAATTATCAATGTTGGCGAGAACGTGGAAAAACAAGAATCCTCGTGCACTGTAGGTGGGAGTGCAAACTGGTGCAGCCACTGTGGAAGTCAGTATGGAGTTTCCTCAAGAAATTAAAAATGGAACTGCCATTTGATCCAGTGAACCCTCTTCCAGGAATATATCCTAAGAATCCTGAAAAACCTATCAGAAAGAATATATGCATCTCTCTAACATTATTCACAATAGCTAAGATATGGAAAGAGCCCAGGTGGTCCATCAGCAGTTGAGAGGATTAAAAAACTATGGTACATATACACAATGGAATACTTTGTGGCTTTAAAAAAGAAGGAACAGAATGGATAGACCTGGAGACTATTATGCTAAGCGAAATAAGTCAGCAGAGAAAGACAAATACCATATGATCTCACTAACATGTGGAATCTAAAGAGCAAAATAAACTGACAAACAAAGTGGAACAGACTGGCAGGAGACAAAAGGGTAGGGGTGGGAGTGACTGGATAAAGAAGTTGAAGAGATTAGCTAGAGAACACACTAGTATATACATATCCTATGGACATGGATAATAGTGTGGTGAAGGCCAAGTGAGGAGGAGGCAGGGCTAAGTGGAGGTGGGCAAAGGGGAGGAAATGGGGGACATCTGCAATAATGTCAACATTAAAATTTTTAATTAAAAATCACTTTATTGCATTGGGAAGATGCAATTTAATTTGTTTATATAATTATGTTTGTTGTAAAATGATGCAAAGAACTAAAATAATTCATCTTGAGGGGAAAAAATGTTGTCTTCATTGTTCCTTGCCCTCTTTCTGTCCCTTAATTTAGAGACAATAGCAAAAGAAGGAGAAGGAAATAAAACACTCTACTTCTTGTGTCTTCATAACTCTAAAAATGAAACAAATCAAATGACAATATAACATTTATATTTATTTCATAGTCCTATTCTATGCTTATAATCCTACCACAATTTTTAAAATTGAGCAGACTAAATAAATTTTTTTTAAAATTTAAGCATTTCAAAATCAACTGACTTTGACTTACCTTTTCTAAAAATGCCTTAGTGTCAAGAGAATTGTAGATTTGAGGAATTTTAATTTTGTTTAGGTTATGATATTTTAGGATATGAGCCAAGAAGAAAAATCCAACTATATCAACATTACTATTAGGGAGATAGGAAGATGGCTGCCAATGGAAAGGCAGGCTGCAAGATAGTGTGTGAGTGAGAGAACAAAAGGAGAGTGTGTGGACTTACGGGGAGTATATATTTGTGGGTGAGGGACAGCTATATTCCAAGGGACTGTTGGGGACTGCCGGACTGGGCTCCCCTGACCTGGCAGGCTCCACTGCTACTGAAATCTCTCCTGGAGCAACCGGCTCTGCCACAGAGACCACGCCATCTTGAAGGGGAGAGTGGCTGTGATCTGAAGCCTAGCCTTACCTTCAATCAGGAAGAATTGGATACCTGCAGGACCCTATAACCACAACACCCAGGGACCAGCTGCGAACCCATGAACACTGGGTCTCAAGCAGCGTGAATACGCGAACTCGGACAAGCTCTGAACCTTCTCACAGAAAGGTCAGATTTTGGCCAGAGAAAGGTGAGGTCTGCAATCCAGGCTGAAGGGAGAAATGCATGCAGCAAAATCTAGAGGTTCAGAGGAAGTCTGTACCCCACAAAATCCGTGGACGTTGGGGCCAGTATAGTCCACAAATGTGGAAGGAGGTCCACAGGGCTGAAAAGGCAGCCTGAAGCTTTACCCATAAGCCAGCTGTGCTGTGGCAGGGGAAAAAGACATGCACAGAGACATGAGCAGAGTTCCACGCATTTGCTGGGGTGAAACAGTCGCGAGTTCACGCACTTACTCTGGCTCTTTTTTCTCTTTAAATCCTTGATTTTGATTATTAAGCCCAGTACATAGGAACAACCAATTAAAAATACTCTCAGAGACTGCAGGGGAAAGTTGTTTTTGTGGAACCTGGGGATCAGAGTGGGGAGAAATGATCAGAGAACCAGCTCTGGGGCAGTCAATACCCCCAAATCAGTATTATGTGCAGCCGGGAAAACAAATTCTAAATACTGGGTAGAGAGGACTTACAGCCCCAGATGTCAATACAGAAACACTGCTACCCAGGGGTTGAATCACAAACTGACTCTTGTGTAAATACAACCACAAGCAGGCTGAGTAACAAAGAAATACTGCCTGCTTGAAAACAAGATTGTGGCATATGACACAGAGGAACTGTGGAACTCAGGGATCTTCAATACTGTCCTCACTACTTGACAGGAAACAGGTGTGTGAAACAGAACAGTAGAGGAAGCAACTGACATTCACTACTGCACATTTTTATTTTTTACTTAAGAAACTAATTTTTTTTCTTTTTTTCTCACTTGATTTTACCTTTTTAATTATTATATTTTTATTTTTAATTAATATTATTACTACTACTATTTTATCTTTTTTTAAAGTTTCATTTTATTTTGCCTTTATTTTATTTGGGGATTAGTGTTCTACATTGTATTTTCATTTTTCCTTTAGCATCATTTTACTCTATCTCAACTTTACCTTTACACCAACACTCACTTCCTCAATTTTCCACTTTTGTTGTCCTGTTTCTCTTACCCTATTCCTACTTTAGATTTTCCCTATTCCTTCTTTTTACCTCCTGTTAAAAATTCATCCTACTTATATATCTAATTTCCAACCCCTTGCTACAAGTCCATAACACTTCTCTCTTCTCTTTCTGCACTATCCAAATTTTTTTCTCTTGTCCCTTTTTTTGGTGTGTTTATTTTTTTAATTTATGCTTTTTGTTTTATTTTGTTTTGTTTTGCCCTTCTTTCTCTCTGTCCTATTGTTGTTGTTAGTTTGATTGTTGATTAGATTGGTTTTTTGTTTGTTTGTGTGATTCCTTCTTTTTTTTTTTTTTTTTGCTTCTGTTTTTCCTCTCCTCGCTTGTTATTAGTTGTTGTTTGTAGTATGCATTCATATCTGGGTGTCAGTTGCTTGTTTGTTTTTTTATAGTTGTTGTTTTATTAAAGTTTTCTGCCCATATAAATAGTTTTCCCTCTTCCTTTTCTTCTCTTTCTTTTATCTCTTACTTTCTTTCCTTTTCTCAATATCATTTTGCACTCTTTTTTTTTTATCCCCTAATTCTCTTTTCTCTGCCGGTCACCTTTATTTGGGGTTATTAGTATTGTGAATACATTTGTGTTCAGTGCCTTGTGCATAGTGCCTTATTGTGTTGTATTTTGTGCCTTTAAGTCAACGCAAGAGAGAGAGAGCTACATAACCAGATACCTGGAGAGGAGAGATCATGGGGAGACAAAGAAACAGCCCACATACAAAAGAAAAGGAGGCATCAACACAAAAGGAAGTAAATGAAATGGAGGCAACCAATATGTCAGACAAAGAATTCAGAGAAATAGTCATAAGGTCGCTGAAAAGGTTGGAAGACAAATTCAACAATATGTGTAAGAAACAAGAGGAAATGAAGAAGAACCAAGAAGAAATGAAAAATGACATCACTGCCATAAAGAACTCAATAGAAAGCATCAACAGTAGACTAGAAGAAGCAGAGGACCACATCACTGAGCTAGAAGACAAGATAGAAATAAATACCCAAGCAGAGCAGCATCTAGAAAAAAAGCTTAAAAAACAAGAGGAGAGCCTAAGGGAACTTTGGGACAACATTCACATAATAGTGGTGCCTGAAGGAGAGGAAACTGAGCAAGGAATAGAAAACTTGTTTGAAGAAATAATGACAGAAACTTCCCTAATATAGGGAAGAAAAAACTCACACAAGTCCAAGAAGCTCACAGAGTCCCAAACAAAATGAACCCCAAAAGACCAACACTAAGACATATTATAATTAAATTGGCAAACACCAACGACACAGTAAGAATCTTAATAGCAGCCTGAGAGAGACAGAAAATTACCTACAAAGGATCCCCCATCAGACTAGAGACTGATTTCTCAACAGAAACACATCAGGCCAAAAGGGAATGGAATGGAATATACAAATTCATGCAAAACAAGGGTCTGAAACCAAGAATGCTGTACCCAGCAAGGCTATCAATCAAAGTTGAGGGTGAAATCAGGAGATTCACAGACAAAAAAGGACTAAAGGAGTTTATTATCACCAAACAAGCAATGCAAGAATGCAAAGGGTATGCTGTAAAAAGAAGAAATAAGATATGAACAAGGAACATAGACATAAAGAATAAAAATGGTGACAAAAAAGTACATATCAATAATAACTTTCAATGTAAATGGATTAAATGCCCCAATCAAAAGACATAGGGTATCTGAGTGGATAAGAAAACATGACCCATATATCTGCTGTCTATAAGAAACCCACCTCAGAAACAAAAGGACTCACACAGATTGATGGTGAAGGGATGGAAAAAGCTATTTCAGGCAAATGGAAATGAAAAAAAAAAGCTAGGGTAGCAATACTTATATCCAACAAATTAACCTTAAAGTGAAGGCCATAATAAGAGATAAAAAGGCCACTTCAAAATACTAAAGGGAACAATTCAACAAGAAGATATAACTCTGGTAAACATATACGCACCCAATACAGGAAGACCCAAATACATAAAAAATCTTCTGGAGGATATCAAGGGAAAGATTGACAGCAATACAATCATAGTAGGGGACTTTAATACCCGACTATCACCATTGGACAAATCCTCTAAACAAAAAATCAGCAAAGAAACATCAATCCTAAATGACTCACTAGATCAGATGGAATTAATTGACATCTTCAGAACATTTCACCCCAAAGCCACAGAATATACATTCTTCTCAAGTGCATGTGGGTCATTGTCAAAGACAGACCACATATTGGGTCACAGGCAAAGTCTCTTCAAATTAAAGAAGATAAAAATCATATCAAGCATCTTCTCAGATCACAATGGCATAAAACTGGAAATCAACTACAATAAAAATCCAAAAAAGTCAAACACCTGGAGACTAAATAGCATGCTATTAAACAATGACTGGGTTACCAGAGAGATCAAAGAAGAAATAAAAAACATCATGGCAACAAACCCAACAATCCAAAATCTATGGGACACAGTGAAAGCAGTCTTGAGAGTGAAGTTCATAGCTCTACAGGCCTACCTCAAAAAACAAGACAGAATTATCTAGCCATACCACTCAAAGACTTAAAAAGAGAGCAACAAGAAAAGCTCAGTGTAAGCAGAAGGAAGGAAATAATAAAGATCAGAGCAGAGATAAACGACATAGAGACCAAAAAAAAAAAAAAAAAAAAAAAGAAAACAATACAAAAGATCAACAAAACCAAGAGCTGGTTTTCTGAAAGGATAAACAAGATTGATGAACCTCTATCCAGGCTCACCAAGAAGCAAAGAGAGAGGACCCAAATAAACAAAATCAGAAATAAAATGGGTGAAGTAACAAATGATTATGAAAAAATACTATGAACAACTCTATTCCAACAAAATGGACAACCTGGAGGAAATGGACATATTCTTAGAAATATACAAGCTCCCAAAACTCAATCAAGAAGAATAAAAAAACCTGAATAGGCTGATAACTACTGAAGAAATTGAAACAGCGATCAAAAATCTTCCAGCAAACAAAAGCCCTGGTCCAGACGGCTTTACAGGGGAGTTCTACTAAGCATTCAAAGAAGAACTAAAACCTATCCTCCTCAGACTATTCCAAAAATTTCAATAGCAAGGCACAATTCCAAGCTCTTTCTATGAAGCCAGATTTATCCTAATCCCAAAACCATATATAGACACCACAAAAAAAGAGAACTACAGGCCAATATCCTTGATGAACATAGATGATAAATTCCCCCAAAAAATTCTAGCAAATCGGATTCAGCAATACATTAGAAAGATCATACACCATGGCCAAGTGGGATTTATTCTGGGGATGCAAGGATGGTACAATATCCGCAAATCAATAAGTGTGAAACATCACATAAACAAACTGAGAGACAAAAATCACCTAATCATATCAATTGATGCAGAAAAGGCATTTGACAAAATCCAACACCCTTTCTTGATAAAAACTCTCAGCAAAGTGGGAATAGAGGGATCATACCTCAACATAATAAAAGCCTTACATGAAAAACCTACATCCAATATCATACTCAATGGGCAAAAACTAAACTCATTTCCCCTAAGAACAGGAAAAAGACAAGGATATCCACTTTCACCACTCTTGTTTGACATAGTAGTAGAAGTACTAGCCATAGTGATCAGACAAGAAGAAGAAATAAAAGGCATCCAGATTAGAAAAGAAGAAGTAAAACTGTCCTTATTTGCAGATGACATGATACTATACATAGAAAACCCCAAAGACTCCATCAAAAAACTATTAGACCTAATAAATGAATTTGGCAATGTAGCAGGATACAAAATTAACACCCAGAAATCTATGGCCTTTTTATACACCAATAATGAACACACAGGGAGAGAAATGAAAAAAAAAATTCCATTTACCTTTGCACCAAAAAAATTAAGATACCTAGGAATAAACTTAACGAAGGACATAAAAGACCTGTACTCAGAAAACTACAGGACACTGAAAAAAGGGAAAGTGGAAGACATAAACAAATGGAAGAAGATATCATGTTCAGGGATTGGTAGAATCAACATCATCAAAATGTCCATACTACCCAATGCAATCTATAGATTCAATGCCATTAAAATACCAACGGCATATTTCACAGAGCTAGAATGAACTTTCCAAAAATTCATCTGGAAAAAAAAAAACAATACCCGAATAGCTGCAGCAATCCTGAGAAAGAAAAAGAAAGTTGAAGGGATCACAATACCCGACATTAAGCTATATTACCAAACCACGGTTCTCAAAATTGCCTGGTACAGGCAAAGAGCAGACATAAAGACCAATGGAACAGAATAGAGAACCCAGAAATTGACCCAAGCCATTATGCTCAATTAATATTTGACAAAAGATGCAAGAGCATGCAGTGGAATCAAAACAGTCTCTTTAATAAATGGTTCTAGGAAATTTGGTCAGAACATGCAAAAAAAATGAAAGTAGATCACCAACTTGCACCATATACAAAAACAAACTCAGAAAGGATAAAGGACTTGAATGTAAGACAGGAAACCTTAAAAATCCTACAAGACTCCATAGACAGCAAAATTGCAGACATATTTCATAGCAATATCTTTACAGACACAGATCCTAGGGCAAGAGAGACTAAGAAGAAAATAACCAAATGGGACTATATCAAAATAAAAAGCTTTTGCACAGCAAAAGAAACCAACAACAAAACAACAAGTAAACCCCCTTCATGGGAGAACATATTTGCCAATGTTATCTCTGATAAGGGTTTAATCCAACATTTACAGGGAACACAGAAAACTTAACAAAAGGAAGATAAACAACCCAATCAAAAAATGGGCAAAGGATCTAAATAGACACTTTTTGAAAGAGGACATTCAGAAAGCCAGGAGACATATGAAAACATGATCAAAGTCACTAATCATCTGAGGGATGCAAATCAAAACAACAATGCGGTACCACCTCACACCTGTCAGAATGGCTATCATTAACAAATCAACAAAGGACAAGTGCTGGAGAGGATGCAGAGAAAAAGGAACCCTCGTGCACTGCTGGTGGGAATGCAATCTGGTGCAGCCATTGTGGAAAACAGTATGGTGTTTCCTCAAAAATTTAAAAATGGAACTGCCATTTGACCCAGTAATCCCACTTCTAGGACTTTATCCCCAGAAACCAGAAACACCAATCAGAAAGGATATATGCACCCCTATGTTCATAGCAGCACAATTTATAATAGCTAAGATTTGGAAACAGCCTAAATGCCCATCAGCAGATGAGTGTGTTAGAAAACTATGGTAGATCTACACAATGGAATACTATGCTGCTGTAAAAAAGAAGGAATTCTTACCATTTACAGCAGCATGGATGGAACTAGAAAGCATTATGCTAAGTGAAATAAGCCAGTCAGTGAAAGAAAAATACCACATGATCTCACTCATTTATGCATAATAAAGAACATTATAACCTGATGAACAAAAAGATAGATACAGAGGCAGAGAAGCATCGAACAGACTGTCAAATTATAGCGGGAAGGCTGGGGAGGGGAGGGAGGTAAGAGATCAACAGAATGACTTATATGCATGCATATAAGCATAACCAATGGACGCAAGACACTGGGCGGGGAGGTGTGAGGGCATGTGCCAGGGGGCAGGGGAGGCCAGGGAAGGTCAATGGGGGAAAAAAGGAGATATATGTATTACTATTTGTAATACTTTAAACAATTATATATATATATATATATTATATATATATATATATAATATATATATATATATATATATATATATATATATATATATATATAATATATATAACAAAAAAGTTACTATTAGGAATCTGGGAATGTGAAAACAAATAATTCATGCTCCTTTTAACAAATGCATCTTGGAGGGCTCCAGAAGATGGCTGTTGACAGGAAGGCAGACTGCAAGATACTGTGTGAATGAAAGAACAAAAGGAGAGTGTGTGGTCCCATGGGGAGTATTTATTTGTGAGTTGAGGGACAGCTATACTGCAAGGGACTGTTTGGGATTGCCAGACAGGGTTCGCTTGACCTGGCAACCTCCACTGCTGCTGAAATCCCTCCTGGAGCAACTGGCTCTGACAGGGAGACTGCGCCATCTTGGAGGGGAGAGTGGCTGTTATTGGAAGTCTAAAAATCCTGGGAATCTACAACAACAACACCCAGGGAACAGCTGCGAACCCAGGAACACCATACCCCAAGAAACGTGAATACACAGATTCAGAGGAGCTCTGAATCTTCTCATGGAAAGGTCAGATTTCGCCTAGGAAAGGGTGAGGTCTGTGATCTAGGCAGGAGAGAGAAATGCACACAATGGGAGCTAGAGGATCCAGGGAAGTCTGCGCCAAAAAAAAATCCGCAGCCTTTGGGGCTAGCGTGATCCACGAATGTGGAAGGGATCCGAAGGGCTGTTAACAGAAGGAAACTATAAAAAGCAACCCATAGCTGAACTGAGCACAAAAGGGCAGCCTAATAATTTTAAAAGTGTGCCAGCTGCTTAGAGCAAGGTGGGGAAAAAGACTTCACAGACTTGCGAGCAGTGCCGGAGGGTAAAAGTTGTGAGTTCACGCACTTACTCTGGCTCTTTTTTCTTTCTTTCTTTTTTTTTATTTCTCTTTAAATCCTTGCTTTTTATTACTAAGCCAAGAACATAGGACCACCTAATTGGGGACACTCTAAGAGACTGCAGGGAAAGTTGTTTTTGTGGAACCTGGGGATCAGAGCGGTGAATAACAATCAGAGAACCAGCTCTGGGGCAGCCCATTCCCCCAAACCAGTATCAAGTGTGACAGGGAAAACAAAATATAAGAACTAGCTAGAGAGGACTTATAGACCCGGAGGTCAATCCAGAAAGACTGCCACCCAGGGGTTGAATGACAAATTGACTCGTGTGTAAACACAAATAAAGGAATACAAGAAATTAAGATACACTGCCTGCTTGAAAAGCAGGACTGGCTTACAACACTGAGGAACAGTGGAATGCATGAAACTTCAATATTTTCCTGACTAGGAAACAGGTGTGCCAAACAGAACAGTAGAGGAAATGAATGACCTTCACTACTGCACATTTTTATTTTATTTTTTCATCTTTTACTTAAGAAACTTTTTTTTTCTTTTTTCCTCACTTGATTTTGCCTTTTTAATTATTACATTTTTATTTTTAATCAGTATTATTATTACTACTATTTTACCTTTTTTAAGTGTCATATTATTTTCTCTTTATTTTATTTTGGGATTAGTGTTCTATATTCTATTTTCATCTTTCCTTTAGCATCATTTTACTCTATCTCAACTTTACCTTTATGCCAACGCTCTCTTCCTTACTTTTCCCCTTTTGTTGTCCTGTTTCTCTTACCCTATTCCTGCTTTAGATTTTCCCTATTCCTTCTTTTTACCTCCCATTAACAATTCCTTCTAGTTATATATCTAATTTCCAATCTTCGGCTCTAAGTCCATACACACCTCTCTCTTCTCTTTCTTCACTATCCAAATTTGTTTTCTCTCTGTCCTTTTGTTGTTTTTTGCTTGATTGTTGAGTATATTGGGGTTTTTTATGCTTATTTGTGAGATTGTTTCACTTTTTTTGTTGTTTTGTTTTTGTTTGGTTTTGGCTTCTGTTTTTCCTCACCTTGCTTGATATTTGTTGTTGTTTGTAGTTTGCATTCATCTCTAGGTATTTGTTGCTTGCATTTGTTGGGAATAGTGGCTGTTCTATTGGAGTTTTCTCCCCATATAAATGGTTTTTTCCCCTCTTCTTTTTTATTAACTTTCTTTTCTCTTTTACCATATTTTCTGGCATATAAGATGACTTTTTAACCCAGGAAAATCTTTGATACGCCCAGTTGTCTTATACACAGGAAAATACGGTACTTTTATTTCCTTTTCTCAATTTTCTTTCTGCACTCCTCTTTTTTTTCTTCTTTCTTTCTTATCCTCTAATTCTCTTTTCTCTGGTGATCATGTTTATTTGGGGTTATTAGTATCGTGAATACATTTGTATTCAGTGCTTTGTGCATTGTGCCTTGTTGTGTTGTCACCTTTATTTGGGGTTATTAGTATCGTGAATACATTTGTGTTCAGTGCCTTGTACGTAGTGCCTTGTTGTGTTGTATTTTGTGCCTTTAAATCAATGCAGGAGAGAGATAACTACATAACCTGACACCCAGAAAAGAGAGATCATGGGGAGACAAAGAAACAGCCCACATATGAAAGAAAAGGAGGTATCACCAGAAAAGGAAGTAAACAAAATGGAGGCATGCAACCTGTCAGAGAAATGGTCATAAGGTGGATGAAAAGAATGGAAGACAAATTCAACAATATGTGTAAGAACCAAGAGGAAATGAAGAAGAACAAAGAAGAAATGAAAAATGACATCGCTGCCATAAAGAACTCAATAGAAAGCATCAACAGTAGACTAGAAGAAGCAGAGGACTACATCAGTGAGCTAGAAGACAAGGTAGGAAAAAATACCCAAGCAGAGCAGCTTCTAGAAAAAAAAATTAAAAAACAGGGGGAGAGCCCAAAGGAACTTTGGGATAACACCAAACAAAACAACATCTGCATAATAGGGGTGCCAGAAGGACAGGAAACTGAGCAAAGAATAGAAAACCTGTTTGAAGAAATAATGACAGAAACTTCCCTAATATAGGGAAGAAAAATCTCACACAAGTCCAAGAAGCTCACAGAGTCCCAAACAAAATGAACCCCAAAAGACCAACACCAAGGCACATTATAATTAAGTTGGCAAACCCCATAGACACAGTAAGAATCTTAAAAGCAGCCAGAGAGAGACAAAAAAAGTTACCTACAAAGGATCCCCCATCAGACTAACGACTGATTTCTCAACAGAAACTCATCAGGCCAGAAGGGAATGAAATGAAATATACAAAGTCATGTAAAGGAAGGGACTGAATACAAGAATACTGTACCTAGCAAGGCTATCAATCAAAATTGAGGGTGAAATCAGGAGCTTCACAGACAAAAAAAAGGACTAAGGGAGTGAGTTTATTACCACCAAACCAGCAATGCAAGAAATGCTAAAGGGTCTGCTGTAAAAAGAAGAAATAGGAAATGAAGAAGGAACACAGGGGTAAAGAATAAAAATGGCGACAAACAAGTACATATAAATAATAACTTTCAATGTAAATGTATTAAATGCCCCAATCAAAAGACATAGGATAAATGAGTGGATAAGTAAACATGACCCATATATCTGCTATCTACAGGAAACCCACCTCAGAAAAAAGGACTCACACAGACTGAGGGTGAAGGGATGGAAAAAGTTTCTTTTAAGGTGAATGGAAATGAAATAAAAAACTGGGATAGCAATATTTATATCTGACAAATTAGATCTCAAAGTGAAGGACATAAAAAGAGATAAGGAAGGCCACTTCGTAATACTAAAGGGCGCAATCCAACAAGAAGATATAACTCTGGTAAACATATATGCACCCAATACAGGAGCACCCAAATACATAAAAAATCTTCTGGAGGATATCAAGGGAGAGATTGACAGCAATACAATCATAGTAGGGAACTTTAATACCCCACTATCACCATTGAACAAAACCTCTAAACAAAAAAATCAGCAAAGAAACATCAATCTTTTTTTTTCTTTTTTTTTTTTAGAATTGAGTTTTAATATATTTTATTGATTTTTTACAGAGAGGAATTGAGAGGGATAGAGAGTTAGAAACATCGATCAGCTGCCTCCTGCACACCTCCCATTGGGGATGTGCCCGCAACCAAGGTACGTGCCCTTGCCCGGAATCGAACCCGGGACCTCTCGGTCCGCAGGCCGACGCTCTATCCACTGAGCCAAACCATTTTCGGCAAGAAACATCAATCTTAAATGACTCACTAGATCAGATGGAATTAATTGACATCTTCAAAACATTTCACCCCAAAGCCACAGAATATATATTCTTCTCAAGTGCACATGGGTCATTTTCAAAGATAGATCATATATTGGGTCACAGGCAAAGTCTTTACAAATTCAAGAAGATAGAAATTATATCAAGCATCTTCTAAGACCACAGTGGCATAAAACTGGAAAAAAACTACAATGAAAACAATCCAAGGAAATCAAACACATGGAGACTAAACAAAATGCTATTAAACAATGACTGGGTTACCAGAGAGATCAAGGAAGAAATAAAAAGCATCATGGCAACACGACAATGAAAACACAACAATCCAAAACCTATGGGACACATGAAAAGCAGCCTTGAGAGGGAAGTTCATAGCTCTACAGGCCCACCTTAAAAAACAATAAACAATGGTAATAAATTACCTAACCCTACAACTCAAAAAGTTAGAAAGTGAGCAACAAGAAAAGCCCAGCATAAGCAGAAGGAAGGGAATAATAAAGATCAGAGCGGAGATAAATGACATACAGACAAAAAAATCAATCAATAAATAAAAAACAACAACAACAAAAAAAACAACACAAAAGATGAACAAAACCAAGAGCTGGTTCTCTGAAAGGATAAATAAGATTGATGAACCTCTAGCCAGGCTAACCAAGAAGCAAAGAAAGAGGACCCAAATAAACAAAATCAGAAATGAAAGAGGAGAAATAACAACAAACCCCACCGAAATACAAAGGATTGTTAAAAAATACTATGAACAACTCTATTCCAACAAACTGGACAACCTGGAGGAAATGGACATATTCCTAGAAAAATACAACCTTCCAAAACTCAATCAAGTAAAATCTAAAAATCTCATGAGACCAGTAACTATGGAAGAAATTGAAGCAGTCATCAAAAAGCTTCCTGAAAACAAAAGACCAGAGCCAGAGGGCTTAACAGGGGAGTTTTACCAAACATTCAAGGAATAACTAAAATCTATCCTCCTCAGACTATTCCAAAAAATTCAAGAGGAAGGAACACTTGCAAGCTCATTCTATGAAGCCAGCATCACCCCAATACCAAAGCCAGATAAAGACAACACAATGAAAGAGAATTACAGGCCAATATCCCTCATGAATACAGATGCCAAAATACTCAAGAAAATTCTAGCAAATCGGATCCAGCAGTACATCAGAAAGATTATGCAGCATGACCAAGTAGGATCTTTCCAGGGGATGCAAGGATAGTAAATATCTGCAAATCAATAAATGTTATATATCACATAAACAAATTGAGAGATAAAAATCACATAGTCATATCAATTAATGCACAAAAAGCATTTGACAAAATCCAACACCCTTTCTTGATAAAAACTCTCAGCAAGCTGAGAAGAGAAGGATCATACCTCAACATAATAAAAGCCATAT
Organism: Cnephaeus nilssonii; assembly: GCF_951640355.1. NCBI lineage: Eukaryota > Metazoa > Chordata > Mammalia > Chiroptera > Vespertilionidae > Cnephaeus > Cnephaeus nilssonii. Next base: position 86,585,877 of record NC_137071.1, read on the forward strand.
AGGACAAACCCACATCCAACATCATACTCAATGGGCAAAAACTAAAACCATTTCCCCTAAGAACAGGAACAAGACAGGGATGCCCACTCTCACCACTCCAGTTTGACATAGTACTGGAAGTATTAGCCATTGCGATTAGACAAGAAGAAGAAATAAAAGGCATCCAAATTGGAAAAGAAGAAGTAAAACTGTCCTTATTTGCAGATGACATGATATTGTACATAAAAAACCCTAAAGATTCCATCAAAAAATTATTAGACTTAATAAATGAATTTGGCAAAGTAGCAGGATACAAAACTGGAGAGCATTATGCTAAGTGAAGTAAGCCAGGCAATGAAAGAAGAATACCACATGATCTCACTCATTTATGGAAAATAAAGAACATTATAGCTTGATGAATAAAAATATAGATACAGAGGCAGTGAATCATCGAACAGACTGTCAAATTATAGCGGGAAGGCTGGGGACTGTTGGGGAGGTGGGGAAAGAGATCAACTGAAGGACTTGTATGCATGCATATAAGCACAACCAATGGACACAAGACATTTGTGGGGGTGAGGGCATGTGCTAGGGAGTAGGGGAGGCTGGGGTAAGGTCAATGGGGGGAAAGGAGATATATGTACTACTATTTGTAATACTTCAAAGAATAAAATAAAATTTAAAAATTTTTTTAAAAATAAAAGCAAAAACAACAACAACAACAACAACTGCATCTTGGGTAGAAATATAGGTCCTAAAATTAGGTATTTATATTTTCACTTAATCCCATATTTTCAACTAATCTACCTGCTGCACTTGGATCTCTGAATCTGGGGTGCTCCCATTCAAATTCTCCATATAAGAAACCTTTGATCTTCTGAGGAACAGAGAGTGGGCAACAAGACTTGGACTCTAGCCACTTACTATAAAGACTTTCAAGATACAGCCCAAGTTTTCAATCTCATGACTCATTCCTGCCTTCCCCAGATCAGGCGCCTCCAAGTTTTGAAACATCAGGAGTTATAGAGGACGAATTAGTTCGTTTCTCTCATATGTTCATGTAGGGGGAGATAATGAAGTTGTAACTTCCTTTTCTCTAACTAAAAAATTAGTTTCAACCTTACATCTGTCAATGTTTCCACTCCTGTTCTCTTTGACCTTTTGAATTTTTTTTCCATTTCATTACTTTAATTTTAATGGAGTTAGGAAAGGAGAGGATATAAACACATGTGATCAATTTATGCAGGATTTAACTAAAACCTACTGTTTTATAAGCTTTAATTAACACTGCCTGCAACATGGGCGGGGGAGGGAGAGAGAGAGTGGCTATAGACATAGCCAGGGAGAACTAGAACTTACAACTGAAGATCACGGTCAGATATCAGAGGGAAAAGGGGACATCAAAGACAAAATCTATATATGTAACTGAGTGAAATGGTGATGATATCAAGTGAGGAGAAGAAAGAAAAATATTGAAAGCAAGGAGAACGATGGTTTGACATAGGCATATTGAAATTCTCTAGGACATACGACATAGTAACTAATAGAAAACTGGATATACAAACATTTAGATTGGAACTACAATGAAAATATAGGCATATTTAGCCATTAAGTAATAGCTAAAGTATTGAGATTGGGAAATATTACTCAGAATTTTATGTGCCATGGGAAAGGTGGAATTCCAAAGAACAATGTTGTACAAGAAACAGGAAGACAAGTTAGCAAAGAAAAATGGGAGAGAATAGGTAGGAGGGAAAGTAAGAGAATTGTGAGATAAAAGTTGAGAAGTGTGGTACAGAAGAGTAGTTGGAAGAAATTCAACTGTTTCAAACTCTGCTGAGACCAAAGAAGATAATGCTTATTGATTTAATAGTTTATAAAGTAAATGATGATCTTTTTAAAAGAGTCAATATGGATGGGGAGAACCACACTTCAGTGGTTTGAAAAATAAAACAAAAATAAATTCTTTCAGGAACTTATGGGGATCTCAAATACACCAGGAAATGACTCTATGGCAAAAGTGGCTTCCAAACAAGGGAAAAATGAATGATTAAAAATAATTGGGGAATTATTGGATAGCCATTCAGAAAAACAAATTGGTTGTACACTACTGCAGTTTACAATGAGGGTAACCTAAATAAATTCCAGAAGGATCAAAGGTTTAAAGGTAAAAAATAAAACTGAAACAGTACCAAAGTAAACTCAAGTAAAGTTATTTATAATCATGTAGTGAGGAAGTAAGCAGCACCCAAAATCTAGGAACCATAAAAAAACTGTTAAGTCTGATTATATAAAAAACTATAACTCTGTACTTCAAAAATAGCACAAAGACAAATGGCATTTGATAAACCAGGGAAAAAAAGTCACCATATACATGACAGACAACAGAGGTCTAATGATTTTAAAATAGACACACAACTAATAAATAAACAATAAAACACTATTGTAAAGCTGAGCAAGTAATACAAACAAGAAGGACACATAAAAGAAATACAAATCACTAATAAAAAGAAAAACAATTTTAAATGAGGCATTGCTTTCACTTATGAAATTCACACACACACACACACACACACACACACACACACACACACACACAGTCTGTTTATGTCCATTATTAGTGACAGGGAATTTAGATTTGAGGGTAATATTCACTTTCATTCTACACTCTTCTATTGAATTTATTTCAAAATAAAAAAAAACAAGGAAGATCCAGCAAAATGAGTAAGAAGGGAGTGGCCATGACATAGAGGACACCAATAAGATGTAGTAACCTAGAATGTAAAATAAAGTGTTAATTGTATGAAGAAAGGAGTAATCCAGTTTGTCAGATACTCCAACCTGTGTCACTGAAGTTCTACCCTGAAAAACTGAGACATGAGAACTTGATAGAGGTCACTGGACACCTTGATAAGAGTGGTTTCTTTGGAGTGGTGGAGAAAAAGTTTGATTAGTGTGGGTTTACTAGTAAGAAAGAATGAGAGGAAACAAGTACACACAATACTGACAGAGTATTGTGCTTTAATAAGGAGCAGAAAAATAGGTGGTAGTTGGACAGGGATATAAGGTGGAAATAAATAATTTTTGTTTTATTATATTTTTATAACAGGAAATACTAGAGCAGGTAAATCTGAAAAGCATGACATTAAATAAAAATGTAAACTGAAAAAGTGTAATACTATGCAATAAATTTCAAAAGCATGTAAGATAATACCATATGTATATGTATATATAGACACATTATATGTATATACACTGAGTGGCCAGATTATTATGATCTCTGAATGCATAATAATTTGGCCACTCAGTGTATATCCTATATAATAAAAGGCTAATATGCAAATTGTCCCCTCGACCAGGAGTTCGACCAGCAGGCCGGCCGGCCAACCGCCCATGTCCCCTCCCCCTGGCCAGGCTGGCCGGACCCCACCCATGCACAAATTCATGCACCGGACCAATATTAAGGTATTATGTAGCTAAGTGGTGGTTCTATTGGTCTCTGTACCTTTATGTGTGTTTGAAATACTTAAAAAGAAACAAAAACGTATAATACATTTTCTCTTCCCTAAAGTAAGAGCTATGTAGATGAGCAGACAAGACATAACATATACAGGTCAGCATTTAAAAAATAAATGTTTTCAAAGACTGAAAGAAAAAACAGGACAAAAATATAACCAAGCATGCATTGTAATTTAAAAACCACACTTCTCCATGGCCATGATACTCTTGTGAATATTAGTAAAAGGGAAACACCTTATTACTCAGAGCACACACCTGAGAGATTTAAATGTGGTTTTGCCCTTAAAAATTCTAATGAGCTCACCAGAAATAAAACTGACAAGACTCTTTTTGATAGTTGAGATATGTTGCATAACTTCAACCAATTGTACTCTTAAGCATTTATTGTAAGTAATTCACAAATATTATATTTCTCAAGCACTTATCAAATAGATGATAATTCAAAGAGAGAGATTCCAGTTTATGATTTAGCATTTAATTAAAATCTACCATCTCACTCTTTCCTACCATGTACAAGAACCAATAGCTTTAAAATGAGATTTGGTATAGCTAACCAATTTTATACCAGGTAAGGTAAGCCCTGCTTATGAACTAAACTGTTATATAAAAGAAATAAAACATTTGTATAATAGTCCATCTTTAAGTTAAATTTTGTAAGTACTATGTTCAGAAAAGCTGAAAAGACCAGTGAAAAGTGCTAAACAGCCTAGCCGGCGTGGTTCAGTGGTTGAGCATTGATCTATGAACCAAGAAGTCATGGTTCACAGGCTCGATTCCCAATGTGGGGTGTGCAGAAGGCAGCCAATCAATAATTGTGTCTCATCATTGATGTTTCTATATCTCTCTCCCCTTCCTTCCCCTCTGAAATCAATTTTTTAAAAATGTATTGTATTTATTTAAGAGAAGAATGGAGATGGAGAGAGAGATAGAAACATAAATGATGAGAGAGAATCATTGATAGGCTGCCTCCCGCTCGGCCCCCACTGGGTATCAAACCCACAACCCAGGCATGTGCTCTTGACTGGAATCAAACCCAGGATCTTTCAGTCCACAGGCTGACGCTCTATCCACTGATCCAAACCAGCAAGGGCTGAAATCAATTTAAAAAAATTTTTAAGAAAAGTGCTAAACACTACAAAACAAAAAAAAACTTCAAAATATAGAAAAATTGGATGTAATTGCAATTCTTTAAATCAAGTTATATGCAGTAGCATATCACTAACATTTTTAAATCATCTTGAAATGGTAAAATCTGAAGTCTGAGAAACAGACTTTATTGTTTATGAAATAATTTATTATACAAAACTAGTGTATTATACAAAAGTTAATTACAAGCTCTCTGGCCAGGCAGATCAGTTGGTTAGAGAGGCATCCCCCTGTCCCCATAGGCCAAGGTTGCAGGTTTGAATGCATAATTAAATGGAACAAGAAATCAATGGCTCTCTCTCTCCCTCTCTCTCTCTTTATCTCAAAAAAAAATCAATACATTTTTAAAAATGTTACAGAGTGACAAATCATTCAGCTTCCACATAGGACAGACACCATGCTCACCTGTGGCACTAAAGAAGTCCTTTCCTAGGGATTCCAAACTGGTGGCGGAGTAAGTAGAAGCTACACTGACACTTTCCCAAGACCAAACTGGAAATACAACTAATACACAGAACCACTCTGAAAAATCAACTGAAGACTAGCTGAAGAGAACCCTGATAACCAAGTATGCCAAGTGGAGACCACATGGAGACTGGTAGGAGGACGGAGGTGCAAAAGGGCTGGCCAGGCTCTCACAAACAGCGGCTGAATTTCCAGAGAGATATCTCAGCTGTGGGGGTACCCACTGAGAACTCTGGGGTTTTAAACTCCAAGCTGAACTCTGCAGTCCAGAGCACCAGAACTGAGAAAGGTGCTCACATAACATCTGACTGTGAAAAGCAGCAGGGTTGCCAGCAAGAGATTGCTGGAAATTCAGGCACTCTCTTAAAGGGCCAATGAACAAAATTTCACAGCCACTCACCTTGGGCTCTGGCAGAAGGTGAGCAGGGTGGACTGGAGCTGTGTGAGCAGAAGCCAGGGTTGGGGGTTCTGAGATTAGAGCTCAGAGGGCAGCCACCCAAGTTTCCTGTTCTGAGTCATTCCCTCAAGCTGCGGAGGAAATCTTTTGCTATCCAAGCGGTCTTAGCCTGGGTAGAAGACACTTGCCCCACCTTGTTGGAAGACCTCTGGCCCCAGAAGTTGATAGCCTGAGGCTTATCAAGTTTGATATTAATGGGAGGCAGACAGAGGCAGGTTTCTGGAGGTTTTGAGTCTTTGCCTGATCTAATCCTGGACTCGGGGCTAGGAGAAGCAAACCCTAGTGCACATCTTGGTCCTTTCCAAAGGCACCCAGCCCCAGCAGAGGGAAAAGTCACACAAGTTCAGGAGGTACATAGAATCCCAAGCAAGAAGGCCCATGGCCAGTCACATAATAATTAAAATGCCAAGAATTAAAGACAAAGAGAGAATCTTAAAGGCAGCAAGCGAAAAGCAATTTGTTACCTACAAAGGAGCTCCCATAAGGCTGTCAGCTGATTTCTCATCAGAAACTCTACAGGCCAGAAGGGATGGCATGCAGTAGTCAAGACAATGAAAAGCAAGGATCTGAAACCAAAATTACTATATCAAGCAAGGCTATCACATGAAATAGATGGTGAAATAAAGAGCTTTCCAGACAAAAAAAAAAAAGGCTAAAGGAGTTTTTTTTTTTACCACCAAACCAGCACTGCAAGAAATGTGAAAAGAACTGCTGTAATGAGAATAAGAAATATATATAAAGAGAAACAGGTATAAAGAATTAAAATGGCAATAAATAAGTACCTATCCTATGTAATAAAAGGCTAATATGCAAATCGACTGAACGGTGGAACGACTGGTCACTATGACATGGACTGACCACCAGGGACAGACACTCAATGCAGGAGCTGCCCCCTGGTGGTCAGTGTGCTCCCACAGGGGGAGCACCACTCAGCCAGAAGGAGGGCTCAGGGCTGGTGAGTGCAGCGGTGGTGATGGGAGCCTCTCCCACCTCCGTAACAGCGCTAAGGATGTCTGACTGCTGACATAGGCCCGCTCCCCATGGGAAGCGGGCCTAAGCCGTCAGTCAGACATCCCCCAAGAGCTCATGGACTGCGAGAGGGTGCAGGCTGGGCTGAGGGATGCCCCCCCACACCAAGTGCATGAATTTCATGCACCAGGCCTCTAGTCAACAATAACCTTAAATGTAAATGGATAAAATGCTCCAATCAAAAGACACAGGGTATACATTGGTTATGCTTATATACATGCATACAAGTCCTTTGGATGATCTCTTACTGGGAGGGGAGTGAGGGCATGTGCCAGGGGGAGGAGGGGAGGGGAGGCTGGGGGAAGGTCATTCGGGGGGGAAAAAAAGGAGACATATGTACTACTATTTGTAATACTTTAAACAATAAAATAAGAAAAATAAATAAATAAATAAAATTTTAAAAAGACATAGGGCAGCTGAATGGATACAAAAAAAGACCCAATTATATGCTGTTTACAAGAGATCCACCTCAGAACGAAAGACACACACAGGTTGAGAGTGAAGGGATGGAAAAAATTTTTAATGCAAATGGAAACATATAAAAAGCTGGGGTAGTAATATTAAATTCTGACAAAATCAACTTCAAAATGTAGGTCATCACAAGAGACAATAAAGGTCACTACGTAATACTAAAGGGATCAATCTAACAGGAGTATATAACTCTGGTAAACATATATGCACCTAATATAAGAGGACCTAAATATTTTTAAAAAACTGTTAGAGGACTTTAAGGGAGAGATTGACAGTAATACAGTCATAACAGGAGATTTTGACACCCCTCTAACTTCACTGGATAGATCTTTCAGACAAAAAATTAACAAGGAAACAGAGACTCTAAATGACACACTGGATCAGATTGATTTAATTGACATGTATAAAACATTTCACTGTAGAGCTGCAGAATACACATTCTTCTCAAGTGCACAGGGGTCATTCTCAAAGATAGACCATATGTTAGGACACAAAACAATTCTCTATAAGTGCAAGAAGATTGAAATCATATTGAGCATCTTCTCAGATCACAATGGAACAAAATTAGAAATAAACTACAGTAAAAACACTCAAACATATTCAAACACCTGGAAGCTAAATAGCATGCTATTAAACAATGAATGGATTACCACCATCAAGAAAGAAATCAAAGTCTTCCTGGAAACAAATGCAAATGAACACACAACTACCCAAAAAATCTATGGGACATAGTGAAACTAGTCCTGAGAGGGAATTTCATAGCACTACAGGCCTACCTCAAAAAACAACAACAATAAAAAAAAACACACACAAGAAAAAATAAGGACATAGAAGCAATAATAAAAAAATTCCCAGCAAACAAAAGCCCTGATCCAGATGACCTAGCATTCAACGAAGAACTAACACCTATCCTCCTCAAATTATTCCAAAAAGGCCAAGTGGAAGGAACACTTCCAAGCTCTTATTATGAGGCCAGCATTATCCTAAATCCAAAATCAGATAAAGACACTACAAAGAGAATTGCAGGCCAATATCCCTGCTGAACATAGATGCTAAAATCCTTAGAAAATGTTAGCAAATCGCATCCAGCAATATAGTAAAAAGATCTTATAACATGAACAAGTGGAATTCATTCCAGGGATGCAAAGCTGGTACAATATTCACAAATCAATAAATGTGATACATCACATAAACAAATTGAAAGACAAAATTCACATTATCATATCAATAGATGCAGAAAAAGCATTCAACAAAATCCAACACACATTTTTTATAAAAACTCTCAGCAGCACTAACTGGTTTGGCTCAGTGGATAGAGCGTTGGCCTGCGGATTGAAGGGTCCCAGGTTCGATTCCAGTCAAGGGCATGTACCTTGGTTGCGGGCACATCCCCAGTAGGGGGTGTGCAAGAGGCAGCTGATCGATGTTTCTCTCTCATCGATGTTTCTAACTCTCTATCCCTCTACTTTCCTCTCTGTAAAAAAATCAATATATATATATATATATATATATATATATATATATATATATATATTACAAAAAAACACCTCTCAGCAAAGTGGGAATAGATCGATCATATCTCAACATACTAAAAGCCTTATATGACAAACCTACAGAGAACAGCATAGTAAATGGGCAAAAACTAAAACCATTTCCCCTAAGAACAAGAACAAGACAGGGATGTCTACTTTCACCAGTCTTATTCAATGTAGTACTGAAAATCCTAGCCGCAATGATCAGAGGAGAAGAAAAAGAAATAAAAGGCATCCAAATTGGAAAGGAGGAAGTAAAACTGTCATTATACATTCACAGATGACATGATATTGTATATAGAAAAACCTAAAGACTCCACCAACAAACTACTAGATTTAATAAATGAATTTGGCAATGTAGCAGGATACAAAATTACCACCCAGAAATCAATGGCATTTTTATACACCAATAATGAATTGTCAGAAAGAGAAACTAAACAAACAATCCCATTTACCATTGCAACAAAAACATTAGGATACTTAGGAATAAACTTAACCAAGGAGGTAAAAGACTTAAACTCAGAAAACTATAGGATATTAAAAAAAAGGGATAGAGGAAGACACAAACAAGTGGAAGAATATACTGTGTTCATGGATTGGTAGAATTAACATCATTAAAATGTCCATACTACCAAAGCAATCTATACATTCATAATTCCTATCAAAATACCAATGGTGTAATCACAGAACTATAACAAATACTCAAAAATTTAATATGGAACCAAAAAAGACCCAATAGCCTCAGTAATCTTGAGAAAGAAGAACAAAGTTGGAGGGGTCACAATACCAGATATCAAGTTATACTACAAAGCCACTGTAACACCTGGGTACTGGCACAAGAACAGGCATATAGATCAATGAAAGAGAACAGAAACTCTAGAAATCAACCAAAGCCATTACACTCAATTAATAATCAACAAAGGAGGCAAGAACATACAATGGAGTCAAGACAGTCTCTTCAATAAATGATGCTGGGAAAATTGGACAGATATATGCAAAACAATGAAACAAGACCAACTAGTTACCATACATAAGAATATACTCAAAATGGATAAAAGACTTAAATGTAAGTTCTGAAACCATAAAAATCCTAGAAAATATAGGAAGCAAAATCTCAGACATCTCTCATAGCAATATGTTTAGGAATACATCTCCTAGGGGGTAAAGGAAATTATGGAGAAAATAAACAAATGGGATTATATCAAAATAAAAAGCTTCTGCACAGCAAAAGAAACCTTCAACAACAAAAAAAGGGAATTCACTGGAATAGAGGGATCATACCTCAACATAATAAAAGCCTTATATGACAAACCTACAGCCAACATCATTCTCAATGGGCAAAAACTAAAACCATTTCCCCTAAGAACAGGAACAAGACAGGGATGTACACTTTCACCAGCCCTGTTCAACATAGTGCTGGAAGTGCTAGCCATAGCAATTAGACAAGAAGAAATAAAAGGCATCCAAATTGGAAAAGAAGACATAAAACTGTCATAATTTGCAGATGACATGATACTGTACGTAGAAAACCCTAAAGACTCCATCAAAAAAATATTAGACTTAATAAATTTGGCAATGTAGCAGGATACAAAATTAATGCCAAGAAATCTATGGCATATCTATAAACCAATAGTGAACTTACAGAAAGAGAGACTAAAAAAAAAATCCCATTTACCATCGCACACACACACACAAAAATTAAGATACCTAGGAATAAACTTAACCAAGGAAGTAAAAGACCTATACATGGAAAACTACAGGACACTGAAAAAAGAGATAGAGGAAGGCATAAACAGATGGAAGAACATACCGTGTTCATGGATTGGTAGAATCAACATCATTAAAATGTCCATACTACCCAAAGCAATCTATAGATTCAATACACTCCCCATTAAAATACCAAAGGCATATTTCACAGACCTAGGATGAACTCTCCAAAAATTCATCTGAAATAAAAAAAGACCCCGAATAGCTGCAACAATCTTGAGAAAAAACAAATTAGGAGGGATCTCAATACCAGATATCAAGCTGTATTACAAAGCCACTGTTTTCAAAACAGCCTGGTACTGGCACAAGAACAGACATATAGATCAATGGAATAGAATAGAGAACCCGGAAATCAACCCAAACCACTATGCTCAATTAATATTTGACAAAGGAGGCAAAAACATACAATGGAGTCAAGACAGTCTTTTCAATAAATGGTGTTGGGAAAATTGGACAGATAAATGCAAAAAAATGAAACTAGACAACCAACTTACACCATACACAAACATAAACTCAAAATGGATAAAGTACTTAAACATAAGATGGGAAACCATAAAAATACTAGAGGAATACACACGCAGAAAAATCTCAGACATTTGCCAAAGCAATATCTTCACCAATACAGCTCCTAGGGCAATAGAAACTAAAGAGAAAATAAACAAATGGGACTACATCAAAATAAAAAGCTTCTGCACAGCAAAAGAAACCATCAACAAAACAACAAGAAAGCCCACTGCATGGGAGAACATATTTGGCAATGTTATCACCAATAAGGGTTTAATCTCCAACATTTATAGGGAACTCATACAACTTAACAAAAGGAAAATAAACGATCCAATCAAAAAATGGGCAACGGACCTAAATAGATAGTTTTTGAAAGAGGACAGAAGGAAGGGCAAGAGACATATGAAAATATGCTCAAAGTCACTAATCATCCGAGAGATGCAAATCCAAACTACAATGTGGTACCATCTTACACCTATCAGAATGGCTATCATCAACAAATCAACAAACGACAAGTGCTGGAGAGGATTCGGAGAAAAAGGAACCCTCGTGCACTGTTGGTGGGAATGCAGACTGGTGCAGCCACTGTGGAGAACAGTATGGAGTTTCCTCAAAAAACTAAAAATGGAGCTCCCATTTGACCCAGTAATCCCACTTCTAGGAATATATCCCAAGAAACTAGAAACACCAATCAGAAAGGATATATGCACCCCTATGTTCATAGCAGCACAATTCACCATAGCTAAGATTTGGAAACAGCCTAAGTGCCCATCAGCATATGAGTGGATTAAAAAACTGTGGTACATCTACACAATGGAATACTATGCTGCGGTACAAAAGAAGGAATTCTTACCTTTTGCATCAGCATGGATGGAACTGAAGAGCATTATGTTAAGCAAAATAAGCCAGTCAGAGAAAGATATATATCACATGATCTCACTCATTTATGGAATATAATGAACAACATAAACTGATGAACAATGATAGAACAAGATCACATATTTTATTGTTTTTTTTCCTACATTTTACCTTCAAAAGATAATAAGACATCTCTTAGGTCCTAGTTACCATTGAAAACCCTACATGTCCCATGAAAGTATTATAAACAAGAGAAAGACAACAAAAGAAAAAGAAAAAAAAAGCTTACCAAAGATTTCAAATGAAATCTATATAGAAATTCATGGAAGATAAATAAAAATTATTGTACATTTTACTTGGGAAGAAAATTAATTGGGCTCATCTATGAAAACTTCCAGTTTGGGGTGATTTTAAGCAAGGTAAAGGTTGTTGGGGTTTTTTCCCCATTGCCATGGTCACAGGCCATAATTCAATTTGTCCTCAATGTTACAAAGGGTAAAAATCTTAAGTGGCTTTACATTACACTAATCATCTTAATAGAAAGCTGTTTATCCAAGCAAAATGAGTTTCATAAGCTATCTTAAAACAAAAATGCCTATATCTCCAATAAAATGGAATTATCAAAGTCCAAGTGACTCTTGAAAAATCCAGATGCAAGTAGAATTTTTATTTCAGTATAGTTTTCCAGTGTTGTAAAAGCAAAGGTTGAATCATTGTAGTATCTTTTCACAAGAGGCTGTTAGCTGAAGGATTCTGGCTTTTGAATCAACCCATAGCTAAAATCTGAACTCCATGCTCTAAACACCAGACACCATCTAAACAAGAGCAAAAATAAAGTATATCTTTCCCAATGATAAATTCAGTATGGTATTTCTTTAAAAATAAAAAGTATTAATACTTTCCCAAAATAACTTAGGTGAGTATGAATAAAGATATTTTAAATCTTTGACTACATTGTTGACAAAATGTTTGTGAGCAAATTTTGAAGAATTCACATTGATGAGCTTTTTAAAAGTCTATACATTTCTATATAATATATATTTCTAAAGTATATATAAATATAATATATATAAATACTTGTTATTCTAAGAATAATGTATTGAGTTCTGTCCATACTCAGCTAATAAATTAACCCTCTTTAATTAAGGTCTATTGATTAATGTACCATAATCATAGAAAAAATGCATTTATTTGTAATATGCTTCCTTAAAGGTTTACCATATTCTTCAACATTAAATTAAAAAGAAATAATTAACTTTTAAAATATACAATACTGTTTAACATCCCACTCAGTCACAGTCACAAGAATCAATTACATGAAAACAATAAAAACCTGTTCTGATCACATCTAATGTAGTTGACTTACTAGAGTTTTACCTCTTTTTAGTAAGTGATTTTCAAATATGGCAAAACTGTTGACAATTCACTCATCAGAACTCCACAGAAAGCAACATTCCAGACAAAAGCCTTTCCAACATAATTAGCAAATTAGATCATTTAACTTTCACTGTGTAAGAGATTCAAGAGAGAACAGCATCGCAGACCTGGATAAGATAGTTTATTTGGGTCCATCACAGATAAGTTTAGCAAATTCAACAAAATGAAAGAAGATAAAAAGGGAAATGCAGGTAGGTCTATCCTTTATACAATCTTTCATAGCCACTTTATGGATTATATTCAGGCCCATAGTTTAATAAATCAAAAAAGTTAAACTAGAAATTGTGATTTGACTTATTATTTGAACGAGAGCCAAGACTTTTTCTTTGTACATAGGCCTTCTAATTAGATCATAGTACCTTATTTCATAAATTAACCTTACCACCACAATGAATGCATGAACTTTGATTTACAGATTTGTATTCTTTAAAACAGAAAAAGAACATAAAAACACTTGCACATCAATAGGAATTCAGAATGCTTATGCATTTTTACAATTTCCCCCAATTATTTTTAAACTGTAGATCCAGGACTGATATGAATTGAGTGAGATCTCAGACTCAAAATTTTAAGGGGATGTCAAAACTCATTAATCAAGATAAATGTTAAGGTAATGCCATTTTTAAAAAAGCAATCCACAAATAACATTATATTTATTGATGAAAAATTGGATGCTTGCTCCCTAAGATCTGGAACAAGAAAAGGGTGCTGCTCTCCTCACTTCTATTCCACAACATGCTGGAAGTTGTAGCCAGTACAATTAGTCAAGAAAAAGAAATAAAAGGCATCCAAATTAGAAAGGAGGCAATAAAACTATCTCTATTCACAGGTGATATGAGTTGCATATAGAAAATCCTAAAGAATTGAGTAAAAAGACTATTAAAATTAATAACTGAGTTTATCAAAGTTACAGGGTATAAAATCGATATACAAAACCAAATTATATACACTTGCAATAAACAATATGAAAATGGAATTAAGAAAACAATTCCAGTCATGGCTGGGTGGCTCAGTTGGTTAGAGCATTGTCCCATACACCAAAAGGTTTTGGGTTTGATTGCAGGTCAGGGCACATACCTAGGTTTCAGGTTCAATCCCCAGTCAGAGCACATACAGAAGGCAACCGATTGATCTCTCTCATTCTCTCTCTCTCTCTCTCTCTCTCTCTCTCTATCTCTCTCAAATCAAGAAAATCATATCCTCGGGTAAGGATTTTAAAAAATGAATGAAAGAAAGAAGTTCTGTTAATAATAGTATAAAATACTTTGGAATACAGTTAACAAAAGAAATGCAAACGTATACTCTGAAAATGGCAAAACACTGCTAACAAAATCCAATAAGGTCTAAATACTTTTTTTTTAAATCCCATGTTCACTGATTGACTTAAAATGCTTCCCAAAGTGATAAGCAAACTTAACTTAATTCCTATCAGAATCTCAACTGACTTCTTTGTAGAAACTGTCTAGCTGATTCTAAAATTCAGATGGAATTGCAAGAAATCCAGAATAGCCAAAACAATATTGAAAAAAAAAAAAAAGAACTAAAGTGGGAAGACTCATACTTCCTAATTTCAAAACTTACTACCTGGCAATGGTAATCAAAACAGTGTGGGACTGGTACAAGAACAGACATACAGATCAATGGAATAGAATTAAGGATTCAGAAAAATAAAGCCATATTTCTATGGTCAGCTGAATTTAAGACAAGGGTACTAAGATCATGTAATAGAGAAAAAACTGTCTCTTTAACAAATGGTACTGGCACAACTGGATGCCACATGCAAAAAAAAGAATTAATTTTGACACTTCATACTATATACAAAAACTAACTAAAATGAGTCAAAAACCTAAATGTTAAAGCTAAACTATAAAATTCTTAGGAGATGATATATAGGTAAATCGTTATGACCTTGGATGTGGCAAAGGAGACTTAAATATGACTCCAAAAGTATAAACAACCGAAGAAAACATAGATAATTTAGACTTCATTAAAACTAAAAACTTTTGTACCAAAGGATATTACCAAGATAAGTGAAAGATCAATGTACAGAATCGGAGAGAATATTTGCAAATCATATATTTGACAAGGGATTAATATTCAGAACTCCATTTCAACAACAAAAAAGTCAATTAAAAAAAGAACTTGAACAGACATTTCTCTAAAGAAGATATAAAAATGACCAATAAGCACATGAAAAGATGCTCAACATCACTGGTCATTAGGAAAATGTAAATCAAATCCACATTGAGATTTGGTATATCCATACAGTAGAATAGCATTTAGTCATAAAAGGGAATGAAGTAGAGACATATGCTAAAACATGGATGACCATTAAAAACATTATACTAACTGAAAGAAGCCAGTAAGCCCTGGCCTGCGTTTCTCAGTGGTTAGAGCACCTGTGCACCAAGGGGGTCTCAGGTTCAATTCCCTGGTTGCAGGATCAATCACCAGGCCCTGGCCAGGGCACGTGCAGGAGGCAACCAATCGATGTGTCTCTCTCACATTGATGTTTCTCTCTCTCTCTCCCCCTCCCTCCTTCCCTTCCACTCTCAGAAAAACAATGGAAAAAATATCCTTGGGTGAGGAATAACCAAAAAAAAGAAACCAGTAAAAAATAGTAACATATTGTATAACTCAATTGATATGAAATGTCCAGAAGAGGGAAATCTATGGACAAAGAAAGGAGAGTAGTGGTTGCTTAAAGCTGTAGGAGACAAGAGGTAAGGGGTGGACAATAGTAAGTTGATAATAAAATAATTAATAAATAGATAATAATACAAGAATAAACTCTGTGTTTCATGTACTCACAACTGTAAACCCACTTTTGCCCCATCCTGAATATCTAAAGAGTACGAGATTTTTCTCAAGACAAAAATACACCAAAATTGACTATAGTGATAGTTGCATATATCTATGAATGTACTAAAAATTATGGAATTGCACATTTTAAATAGATTACTTCTATGGTATGTGAATTAAATCTCAATAGACCTGTGTTTTAAAAATGTACATTCTTGCAGAAAACCTATGATGAACAAAATATCAATATTTTAAATAAAGGCAGCATCAGCATTACTGATTTCTCCTACTGCCTCAGGCTCCAGTATGGCTCAGCATGGCACTACAGCTGTCTCACCCATATGCAGTGACAGCTTTTTAAATTTTAAGCATTTAAATGGACCCCTAATTTTCAGGAGTTATTATTTGAACTAGAGCCAAGACACTCAACTTTGTTTTCTTAGAATCAACTTTCTTTTCACACATTTGATTGGCAAAAGTAATATTAAAGGAATGTAATCACAGTAGCTAGTACAAAATAGGTTTAGTATCAAACTGCTGACTAGTGACACCAGGGCAGTGCAAGCAAAACTGGAGGGACAACTAGAGAAGAGAACCCTAGTCAAGAGAAGTCAATGTGTCATGGCATCAATTAATAAGACTTAAAGGCCTTTGGCTTGTTAATTGGGGCTTCCAATGTTCCTGGTTTAGAGTAGGATTGCCAGACAAAATATAGGACATCCAGTTAAGTTCAAATTTCAGATAAACTGTGAATACGTTTTTAGTATAAGGATGTCCCCAATATTGCATGGACTCTCCCTTATACTAAAAAAATTAGTTGCTGTTTATTTGGAATTCGTGTTTGACTAGGTATCTTGCATTTTCATTTGCTAAATCTGGCAACTCTAGTTTGAGGAACCAATTGCTAGTAGGGCAAACCACAGGAATTGAAAATGGCCAGTGAGGATTACTGAGGATTTGGGAGTCTGACCTATAAACTTCAGCTTCATAAATTTCTTATTAAGAGTAAAGAAAGGAAGATGATTTGAAAACAAAAGAATTCACTTTGCTAAATATTTTTAGTACTTAGCATTTCTGACCATTACTCCATCTACCTTCAATAGATTAGAAAACCAAATTTTTATGATCATTTACATATTTACTTACAAAAACACATAAAATATTGTTCTAATATTTCCCATTAAATATTTCTCCCTTCTTTCCAAAATTTCACATTACTAACAATAAAAGACAGGTTGAAGGTGTTGGATTGGGTTACTATTTAAAAGAGGGGGGAAAATCACTTGAAAGTATCCAGAGCACCAACGCTTACACTTAGAACTTTGTTTTCTTCAAAGTTTAGGACTCATACTTGAAAGGCTCCTTTACTCTATACTACAGGAAGATGTCAAGCAGTCCAGGTGAGAAATCTATAGCCCCCAAACAGAGGCCCAACCTCTGATCTCCAGCCTGGACAAGAGTTCAGAGACACTTGCATTTAATCCTCTATCTGTTTTATCAATGACCAAAACAAAACAAAACAAACTCCACATTTAATCCTCTATCTGTTTTATCAATGACAAAAAAAAAATCATTTTGCTTTAAAAAGCTTTTACCAAAGTGATTAGAAATTTAAAGAGAGAAAAAGGCACAAAAGGGAATAAAAAGGCTTTTTTTTATGTTCTTCTCACAATGTGTATGAGAAGGGGAAAATACAGCAAGAGGCTATGTAAATATGCTGTCTTTAATAAGTTCATGTCAGTCTTAGACTTCTCCTATGTTAAATCTAAGTAATCTTCATGGCATCTCACTGAAGCAGAGAACTTCATCTATAGCCAATAACACATGAAGGAATTGAATAAAAACCTTGAGCAAAACATCTGCTATCACAATAACCCACATCACCATGAAAAGGTCAATGATGTAGGCATTAACTCACTACTCAGTATTTCACATTTCCATTACCAAACTGCACAGGTTGTCCTTAATTTCACTAAAGTTAGAATTATCATACAGATCTAACTGAAGATCTTATTATATACACTAGGATATTCGTTGCATCACTATTTGTGAAAGCAGACACAGTCCAAATATCCATCAATGAGGGAGTGGTTGAATAAACTATGGTACATATACATAAAGGATTACTAAGCAGCTGTAAAACATAAGAATATCTCCATTTACTACTATAGGGTTATCTCCAGCATATATTCTTAAGCAAGAAGAAAGAAGAATGAAATGGAGGAGGAGGCCCTAACCAGTTTGGCTCAGTGGATAGAGCGTCGGCCTATGGACTCAAGGGTCCCAGGTTGGATTCCGGTCAAGGGCATGTACCTTCGTTGCGGGCACATCCCCAGTAGGAGGTGTGCAGGAGGCAGCTGATCGATGTTTCTCTCTCATCGATGTTTCTAACTCTCTATCCCTCTCCCTCTTGGTAAAAAATCAATAAAATATATTTTTTTTAAAAAGAAATGGAGGAGGAGAAGAAGGAGGAGGAGGAGGAGGGGAGAGAGGGAGGAAAGAAGGAAGGATAAAACCTCATAATGTGTACAGTGTGTTAGCTTTTTTAAAATATATTTTTATTTATTTTAGAGAGGAAGGGAGAGGGAGAGAAAGATATAAACATCAATGATGAGAGAGAATCACTGATGGACTGCCTCCTGCATGGCCCCCACTGGGGATTGCGTCCACAACCTGGGCATGTGCCCTGACCAGGAATCAAACTGTGACCTCTTGGTTCATAGGTCAATGTTCAACCACTGAGCTATAACCACTGGGCAAGTGTGCTATCTTTTATGTAAGAGGAGGGAAGGGATGGTTACCTATATTGGGAGAGAAAGGTTGTAGTTAGACTTCTTTTAATATGACTTCTTTTGCAGATTTGACTTTTAAAATGTATAAATATTATATCTATTCAAAACCAAAATTAATTTAAAAACCAATATTAAAAGTAAAATTAAATAAATGGCCCAAACTGTGTATCCTGTTGGTATGACTACACAAAAAAGAAACACATTTCAAATGACTTTAAAACAAAATTTATACCTTAAGGACACCAGCCTGGACAAGAGTTAATAAGCTTGCCCACAAGCACAAATATGTATATACTAGAGGCCTGGTGCATGAAATTCGTGCACGGGAGTGTATGTCCCTCAGCCCAGCCAGCACCCTCTCCAATCTGGGACCCCTCGAGGGATGTCCGACTGCCCTATCACAATCCAGGACTGCTGGCTCCCAACTGCTCGCCTGCCTGCCTTCCTGATTGCCCCTAACCGCTTCTGCCTGCCAGCCTGATCACCCCCTAACCACTCCCCTGCCAGCCTGATAGATGCCTAACTGCTCCCCTGCTGGCCTGATCACCCCCAACTGCCCTCCCTTGCAGGCCTGGTCCCTTCCAACTGCCTTCCCCTGCTGGCCTGATCACCCACAACTGCCCTCCCTTGCAGGCCTGGTCCCTCCCAACTGGTCTCCCCTGCTGGCCATCTTGTGGTGGCCATCTTGTGTCCACATGGGGGCAGGATCTTTGACCATATGGAGGCAGCCATCTTGTGTGTTGGAGTGATGGTCAATCTGCATATTACTCTTTTATTAGATAAGATAGAGGCCTGGTACATGGGTGGGGGCTGGCTGGTTTGCCCTGAAGGATGTCCAGGATCAGGGTGGGGGTTCCCTTGGGGTGTGGAGTGGCCTGGGCAAGGGGCCTGTGGTAGTTTGCAAGCTGACCACACCCCCAGCAACCCAAGTGGAGGCCCTGGTATCTGGGATTTATTTATCTTCTATAATTGAAACTTTGTAGCCTTGAGTGGAGCCAAGCCTCCTGCTCGCTCCGTGGCCACAGACATTTTTTTTTTTTTCAATTTTTTATTAAGGTATTATATGTGTACATATCTTACCGTTGCCCTCCCCACACCCCACTCCCATATATGCCCCCACCCCCCAGAGTTTTGCATCCATTGGTTATGCTTATATGCATGCATACAAGTCCTTCGGTTGATCTCTTATCTCCCCCACCTCTCCCTAACCTTCCCCTTGTAATTTGACAGTCTGTTTGATGCTTTACTGTCTCTGTATCTATCTTTTTGTTCAAGTTTATAATGTTCTTTATTATCCATAAATGAGTGAGATCATGTGGTATTTTTCTTTCATTGACTGACTTATTTCACTTAACATAATGTTCTCCAATTCCTCCCAGGTTGCTGCAAATGATGAGAATTCCTTCTTTTTTATGGCAGCATAGTATTCCATTGTGTAGATGTACCACAGTTTTCTGATCCAGTCATCTGCTGACGGGCACCTAGGCTGTTTCCAAATCTTAGCTATGGTGAATTGTGCTGCTATGAACATAGGGGTGCATATATCCTTTCTAATTGGTGTTTCTAGTTTCTTCGGATATATTCCCAGGAGTGGGATTACTGGGTCAAATGGGAGTTCCATTTTCAGTTTTTTGAGGAAACTCCATACTGTTCTCCACAGTGGCTGCACCAGTCTGCAATCCCACCAGCAGTGCACGAGGGTTCCTTTTTCTCCGCATCCTCGCCAACACTTGTCGTTTGTTGATTTGTTGATGATAGCCATTCTGACAGGTGTGAGATGGTACCGCATTGTTGTTTTGATTTGCATCTCTCGGATAATTAGTGACGTTGAGCATGTTTTCATGTGTCTCTTGGCCTTCCTTCTGTCTTCTTTTGAAAAGATTCTATTTAGGTCTGTTGCCCATTTTTTTATTGGATCATTTATCTTCCTTTTATTAAGTTGTATAAGCTGCCTGTAGATGTTGGAGATTAAACCTTTATCAGTGATGCCATTTGCAAATATGTTCTCCCATGCAGTGGGCCTTCTTGTTGTTTTGTTGATGGTTTCTTTTGCTGTGAAAAAGCTTTTTATTTTGATGTAGTCCCATTTGTTAATTTTCTCTTTAGCTTCCATTGCCCTAGGGGCAGTGTCAGTGAAGAATTTCTTTTGGCATATGTCTGACATTTTGCTGCCTGTGGATTGCTCTAGTATTTTTATGGTTTCCCGTCTTATGTTTAAGTCCTGTATCCATTTTGAGTTTATTTTTGTGTATGGCGTAAGTTGGTGATCAAGCTTCATTTTTTTGCATGTATCTGTCCAATTTTCCCAACACCATTTATTGAAGAGACTGTCTTTATTCCATTGTATGTTCATGCCTCCTTTGTCAAATATTAATTGAGCATAGTGGTTTGGGTCAATATCTGGATTCTCTATTCTGTTCCATTGATCTATATGTCTGTTCTTGTGCCAGTACCAGGCTGTTTTGAGAACAGTGGCTTTGTAATACAGCTTGAAATCTGGTATTGAGATCCCTCCTACTTTATTCTTCTTTCTCAGGATTGCTGTGGCTATTCGGGGTCTTTTTTTATTCCAGATGAATTTTTGGAGAGTTCTTTCAAGGTCTGTGAAATATGCCGTTGGTATTTTAATGGGGAGTGCATTGAATCTATAGATTGCTTTGGGTAGTATGGACATTTTAATGATGTTGATTCTACCAATCCATGAACATGGTATGTTCTTCCATCTGTTTACGTCTTCCTCTATCTCTTTTTTCAGTGTCCTGTATTTTTCCGTGTATAGGTCTTTTACCTCCTTAGTTAAGTTTATTCCTAGGTATCTTAATTTTTTTGGTGCGATGGTAAATGGGATTGCCTTTTTAGTCTCTCTGTCTGTAAGTTCACTATTGGTGTATAGAAAGGCCATAGATTTCTTGGCGTTAATTTTGTATCCTGCTACATTGCCGAATTCATTTATTAAGTCTATGAGTTTTTTGACTGAGTCTTTCGGATTTTTTATGTACAATATCATGTCGTCTGCAAATAAAGACAGCTTTACTTGTTCTTTTCCAATCTGGATGCCTTTTATTTCTTCTTCTTGTCTAATTGCAATGGCTAATACTTCCAGTACTATGTCAAACAGGAGTGGTGAGAGTGGGCATCCCTGTCTTGTTCCTGTTCTTAGGGGAAATGTCTTTAGTTTTTGTCCATTGAGTATGATGTTTGCTGTGGGTTTATCATATATAGCTTTTATTATGTTGAGGTATGAGCCATCTATTCCCACCTTGTTGAGAGCTTTTATCAAGAAAGGGTGTTGGATTTTGTCAAATGCTTTTTCTGCATCAATTGATATGACTATGTGATTTTTATCTTTCAATTTGTTTATGTGATGTATCACGTTTATTGATTTGCGGATATTGTACCATCCTTGCATTCCTGGGATAAATCCTACTTGGTCATGGTGTATGATCTTTCTGATGTACTGCTGGAGCCGATTTGCTAGAATTTTGTTGAGGATTTTGGCATCTATGTTCATGAGGGATATTGGTCTGTAATTCTCTTTCATTGTGTTGTCTTTATCTGGTTTTGGTATTAGGGTAATGCTGGCTTCATAGAAGGAGCTTGGAAGTGTTCCTTCCACTTGAATTTTTTGGAATAGTCTGAGGAGGATAGGTTTTAGTTCTTCCTTGAATGTTTGGTAAAACTCTCCTGTGAAGCCATCTGGCCCCGGGCTTTTGTTTGCTGGAAGCTTTTTGATGACTGCTTCAATTTCGTCCATAGTTATTGGCCTATTGAGCTGTGCCACAGACATTTTTGTTGGGATTTATTTATCTTCTATAATTGAAACTTTGTAGCCTTGAGCGGAGGCCTGGGCTGGCTAGGGTGTGCAGGAAGCTTGGCTTCCTCCATTGCCAGGGAAACCCAAGCCTCCTGTTTGCTCCGTGGCCGCAGCCATCTTGATTGGGTTAATTTGCATACTCACTCCCGATTGGCTGGTGGGCGTGGCTTGTGGGTGTAGCGAGGGTATGATCAATTTTCATATTACTCTTTTATTAGATAGGATGTGCACACATGCACACACAAACACACACAAATTATAAATTGTTTCCAGTAATCATGTTGTTGATGGTAGTGTTGGTCTTATTTTGAGGTTATTGTATATGTGTAGTGAGATAAACAATAATAATTATGTAAAAGTGTCACTGAATCTTAGGATTGTAGAAAGGGGATATAGACATAATATCAATGAGTTTAAGTAAAAATAATATAGCTTTGAATTTGAATTGTCATTATCAATAAGAACTCATAATATAGTTTATTTTAAAGGAAAATTATAGCAGTGTACCTGGGATAGGCTTAAAAACAATGACCAATCTAGTAGCAGCAATATTCTTAGTAATATTCTTAGCAATATATGTCATATCTAAACAT
This sequence comes from Cnephaeus nilssonii, assembly GCF_951640355.1. Classification (NCBI taxonomy): domain Eukaryota; kingdom Metazoa; phylum Chordata; class Mammalia; order Chiroptera; family Vespertilionidae; genus Cnephaeus; species Cnephaeus nilssonii. Next base: position 86,609,042 of record NC_137071.1, read on the forward strand.
CCCTCCCCTCAAAAAAAAAGGAACAAGGACTCCATTTTTTATTGATTTCAGAGAGGAAGGAAGAGGGAGAGAGATATAGAAACATCAATGATGAGAGAGAATCACTGATCAGCCTCCTCCTGCAGGCCCCACACCAGGGATCAAGGCTACAACCCGGGCATGTGCCCTGACTGGGAATCAAACCATGATCTCCTAGTTCATAGATCCACGCTCAACCACTGAATCACACTGGCCAGGTAAGAACTCCATTTTTAAATGGCTGATTATGGGGTCTAGAGCAGAAAATGTAGAAGAGGAGCCTGGAATATTTTATCATACTGAAAAGCAAGGAAGACATAATAGACTATTAGGGCCATGTGAAAAAGACTCTGAAGCTAACATAAGTGAGTTTCTGTTGGCCAAATATGGGATCATTTCAACATCAATAAGGGTAATAACTGAAAGAATTAAAGCATATATGTTTAAATTCATGAGTTCATAATGATACTAAAATTTATCAATGATTATTTTTGGAAGGTACTAAAGAGTTAGCTCATTTTTTGTAATTTAAATTCTATTTTGTCTGATATAACTATTTGTACCTTGGCTTTTTTTTTCATTTCAATTGAAATGAGGTATCTTCTTCCATACCTACACTTTCTTTCTTTTTTTTTTTTTTCACTTCCATAGGCTCTACCTTTATTTATTTGTTTTGTTTTTCCTTTTTTAAAAAATTTATCTATTGTCTAAAGTTTTACAAATGTCTCCTTTTTCCCCGCTTGACCCCCACCCCCTTGTCCATTCCCACCCAGGGTAAGCCCCCACCGCCACAGTGTCTGTGTCCATTGGTTATGCCAAAATGCATGCATACAAGTCCTTTAGTTGCTCTCTAACCCCTCTTCCCCTGCCATTTGTCTCTGGATCTATTCTTCTCCATCAAATTATGTTGATCATTATATCCCACATATGAGTGAGATCATGTGATATTTATCTTTCTCCAACTGGCTTATTTCGCTTAGCAGAATGCTCTGCAGTTCCTCCATGCTGCTGCAAATGCTAAGAATTCCTTCTTTTTTATAGCAGCATAGTATTCCATTGTTTTTTAATCCACTCATCTGCTGATGGGCAGTTAGGTTGTTTCCAAATCTTAGCTATTGTAAATTGTGCTTCTATGAACATAGGGGTGCATATATCCTTTCTGATTGGTGTTTCTGGTTTCTTGGAATATAGTCCTAGAAGTGGGATTACTGGGTCAAATGAGAGTTCCATTTTTAACTTTTTTCCCCACTTTTTTTTATTAAGGTATTATATGTGTACATATCTTACCATTGCCCTCCCCACCCCACTCCCATATATGCCCTCACCCCTCAGAGTTTTGCATCCATTGGTTATGCTTATATGCAAGCATACAAGTCCTTCAGTTGATCTCTTATCTTCCCCACCTCTCTCTAACCTTCCTGCTGTAATTTGACAGACTGTTTAATGCTTTACTGCCTCTGTATCTATCTTTTTGTTCAACAGTTTATAATGTTCTTTATTATCCATAAATGAGTGAGATCATGTGGTATTTTTCTTTCATTGACTGGCTTATTTCACTCAGCATAATGTTCTCCAATTCCATCCAGGTTGCTGCAAATGGTAAGAATTCCTTCTTTTTTATGGCAGCATAGTATTCCATTGTGTAGATGTACCACTGTTTTCTAATCCAGTCATCTGCTGATGGGCACCTAGGCTGTTTCGAGATCTTAGCTATTGTAAATTGTGCTGCTATGAACATAGGGGTGCATATATCCTCAACGTCACTAATTATCCAAGAGATGCAAATCAAAACAACAATGCGGTACCATCTCACACCTGTCAGAATGGCTATCACCAACAAATCAACAAACGACAAGTGCTGGCGAGGATGCGGAGAAAAAGGAACTCTCGTGCACTGCTGGTGGGAATGCAGACTGGTGCAGCCACTGTGGAGAACAGTATGGAGTTTCCTCAAAAAACTGAAAATGGAACTCCCATTTGACCCAGTAATCCCACTCCTAGGAATATATCCTAAGAAACTGGGAACACCAATAAGAAAGGATACATTTTTAACTTTTTGAGGAAACTCCATACTGTCTTCCACAGTGGCTGTACCAGTCTGCATTCCCACCAGCAGCGCACAAGGGTGCCTTTTTCTTCACATCCTGCCAGCATTTGTCATTTGTTGGTTTGTTGATAATAGCTATTCTGACGGGTGTGAGATGGTATCTCATTGTTGTTTTGATTTGCATCTCTTGGATGATTAATGACTTTGGTCAGATACATACAAAAAAATGAAACTAGATCACCAACTTACACCATACACAAAAACAAAATCAAATTGGCTAAAGGACTTAAATGTAAGATGGGAAAGCATGAAAATCTTACAAGACTCCATAGGCAGCAAAATAGCAGACATATGTCATAGCAATATCTTTACAGACACAACTCCTAGGGCAATGGAGACTCAGGGGAAAATAAACAAATGGGACTACATCAAAATAAAAACTTCTTCACAGCAAAAGAAACCATCAACAAAACAACAAGAAAGCCCACTGCATGGGAGAACATATTTGCCAATGATATTTCAGATAAGGTTTTAATTTCCAAAATTTACAGAGAACTCATACAACTTAACAAAAGGGAGATAAACAACCCAATCAAAAAAATGGGCAATGGACCTAAATAGACAGTATTCGCAAGAGGACATACAGAAGGCTGAGAGATATATGAAAACATCCCTTCACTTTCATTTTGTGTTTGTCTTTAGATCAGAGATGAGTCTCCTGTAAGCAGCATCTGTATGGTTGTTGTTTTTTAAAAATCAATTCAGCCACCCAATATCTTTTGATTGGAACATTTAGTTCATTTACATTTAAATTATTGATAGCTATGTACTTATTGATATTTCATTAATAGTTTTCTGGTTTGTTTGGGTTGTTTTGTAGTTTTTTTTCTGTTCCTTTCTTCTTCTCTTGCTCTCTTCCTTGATGATTGATGTTCTTTAACATTATGGTTGTATTCTTTTCTCTTTATTTGTTATGCATCTATTCTAGGTTTTTAATTTGTGGTTACCATTAGATTCTCATATAATAACCTATGTATGTATCAGTCTATTTTAAATTGATGGCTGCTAAAGTTCAAACACATTCTAAAAGCCCCACATTTTTTCCTCACCACACCCATTTTGTTTTTTACATCATATTTTACTACTTTTGTATATGTGTGTGTACCCCATAATTACTTATTGTAGATAAAATAATTTTACTAGTTTTGTCTTTTAACCTTTATACTAGTTTTGTAAGTGGTTGATCCACTACTTTTACAATATGCTTCCTTTACCAGTGAGATTTTTTCTTTCATATATTTTCTTATTCCCAGTTTTCACCTTTTGTTTTCCACTTTAAAAAGCTACTTTAACATTTCTTCTAATGTCATTTTAGTGGTGATGAAGTCCTTTAGCTTTTGCTTATCTCAGAAACACTTTATCTCTCCTTCAATTCTGAGATTGCATTGCTGAGTGTATCCTTCATTGTAGATTTTTCCCTTTCACCACTTTAAACATATCATGCCTTCTGGCCTGCAAAGTTTCTGCTGAAAAATCAGCTTATTGTCTTATGGGGATTTCCTTGTATGTAAATAGATGTATTTCTTTTATTGCTGTTAAGATTCTTTCTTTGCCTTTAACTTTCTACACTTTAATTATGATGTGTCTTAGTGTGGGTCTCTTTGGGTTAATCTTTGGGACTCTGTGCTTTCTGGACTTGGATGCCTACTTCTTTTGCCAGGTTAGAGAAATTTTCAAACATTATTTCTTCAAGTAGTTTTCCTGTCCTTTTCTCTCTCCTCCTCCTCCTCCTCCTCCTCCTCCTCCTCCTCCTCCTCCTCCTCCTTCTGGTACCCCTATGATGTGGATGTTAGTACACTTTATGTTGCCCCAGAGGTTCCTTAAACTATCCTTTTTAAAAAAATCATTTTTCTTTCAGTGTTCTGATTGGGTGATTTCCACAACTCTATCTACCAAATGGCTGATACATTCTTCTCCATCATCTAATCTACTGCTCATTATCTCTGATGTATTTTTCACTTCAGCTATTCCATTCTTCAGTTCTGATTGGTTCTTTTTTATATTTATATTTTTTATCTCCCTGTTAAAGTTCTCACTGAATTAATCCATTCTTTTCCTGAGTTCTATGATCATCTTTATGACCACTATATTGATTTCTTCATCTAAAAGACTGCTTAACTCCATTTCATTTACTTTGTTTTCTGTGATTTTGTCCTGTTCTTTTGTTTTAGAATATATCCCCTCTCTCTCCTCATTTTGCCTATCACACTGTGTTTGTTTCTTCATATTACATAGATCAGCTATGTCTCCCAGTCTTGAAATGATGACAGCATGTAGAAGGTGTCCTGTGGGGGACAGTGAAACAATCCCCGCTGGTCACCAGAGCCAAGTGTTCCAGAGGGGTCCCCTATGTGGATTTTTTGCACCCTTCTGTAATAGCTGGGCCACTAATGCTATGAATTCACTACTGGGTGGGGCTGGTCTACAGCCCAGATGTCTGCAAGACCTGATTCCAACTGTTGCTAGATTGTTAGTTTGAAGGGGCTGGCCTTCTAGAGTCAGAACTGTTGTGAAGGGGCATCAGTGTTGGCTGAGCCTGCCCTCCAAGTGTGTCAGGATGGAGTCACATGGAAGGACTATGATATGGGCTGGGGCTGCCTTCCAGGAGCACTGAGATTTGAGCTGCTTGAGGGTGGGCTCTGATCTGTATGGGCAGGTTGGGCTGGGCAGAACCTCAGGGGAAGACCGAGGCCAGATTGAACAGTGTTAGTAAGTTTTATGGATTGAGTCAGGATTGGTGCCCACATGCAACAAACCACCTAGATGGAAGGAGAGTAAAAAAAAAAAAGAAGAAAAGAAACAAACAAAAATTTTAAATGGTGCTCACCAGTGCTTACATCCCTTTGAAAGTTCCTACTAAGCCGTGCACATCTAGGACTCATCCTAAAGTTAATCAGTGTAACTCCTTCATGTATGTCCCAGGCACTTTTCAAACTGTTGCCTCTAAGCTGGGATTCAGATCAAGTGAGTTTGTGTGTGAGCCCTATAAGAGCAGAGTGTCAAGTTTCCTATAGCCCTTTGGGTTTCCCAGACATAAGACCCGCTGGTGTTCAAAGCCAGATATTATAGGGTCTCTTCTTCCTAGTGCAGGTACCCCCAGGCTGGGAAGCCTCATGTGGGACTTAGACCTTTGGCTCCTTCGATTATACCACCAGTGTTGGAATGAATATCCTTCTTGCTTTTGAGTTGCTGCACCAAGGGTTAGGTTACTAACCAGATTACACTTTTTCCTTCATACCCATCTCAATGTGGCTTTGTCTTTACATCCTTAGTTTTAGAAAATCTGTTTGGTTAGTCTTGAGGTTCTTTTCAGTATTCATTGTTTTATATATAGTTATAGTTTTGCTGTGTCTGAGGGAAGAGATGAACTCAGGAACTTCCAACTACATATCTTGAGCCCTTCTCTACAGCACCATTTTTCTCAGTAAAGCATACAGAATTTTACTTTCTAATAATATCCAATTACAAAGAGTCCCTAAAACAATCTACTGAAAAATAACCTGAATATTAAGTCAAACAATCCTTTTTAACACATAAAATAAAAATTTACATTGTAAAAGATAATATTAAGAGTGAACCATTTTGTGAGAACTTTATCTATTCAACTGTCACCCCAAAAAAAGTAAAGTGACCTCAGAGACAAACAGATGTCACAAAGCTCAAGAACAAATACATATTCACATTAGTAGCTGACACATCCCTTAGTCCATCGAGTACAATTCTTAAGAAGCTTGGAAAACTGGTTTTAAACCTGCCACAAATCAGGAGGCATGGAGGGAACTATGGGAAGGCATACTGACAATGGTAACACATGATGCCTGATAGGAATAGAAAGAGGAAAGTCATCAAAATCATTTAAGGAAGGAAGAGCACAACAATCTTGGATCATATATTGTAGAAGCAAATAATTCTATAAGATTCAAAAGACCCTAAGGGCATTTCTTATACTATATTAACAGCTGTCAGATGGCCATGAGTCAACAAGAAAGGTATTTAACCAAACTATTTAAAATGAAAAATACATTGGTGTTTATGGGGTAAACTATTCTTTAAAAATAAAAATTCTAGAATGGTTCGTTTTCCAAGGAATCATAGATATCAAAGGTTTAACTGCTGTGAGCAGTATCTTCACTTTTCTTCACCTTATTTTCACTAAATATATAGTAAATTCCCTAGAGATATATCAACCATCTTTACCCTAGTATTAAAATAAGTCTTATAATGTATAAGTATTGGGGGTTTTGAATAACATATACTGAGAAATTTGGGGGCCTACAGCAAGAAAAAAAACCCCTCATCACTATACAATTACACTAATTCATGGAGAAAATACATTTCAGAGATACAGATTATTGTCTGCAACTTCGTGGCTAGCAGTAGATACAATATAAATAGGGGGCATGCAGGAGGCAGCCAATCAATGTTTCACTCTCACATGGATGTTTCTCTCTCTCCCACTCCCTTCTTCTCTCTATTTTTAAATATTAATGATATGTAATTAGAGCACATCTACAAAGAACTATGAACTATGAGGCATTAGGGACACAAGATTATTTAAAGGGACAATCACCAACTTCAAAGAACTCACTCTCAGGGGATAAAAGACCATTAAAATAGAGCATACCATGCTATAAATAAATGGATGTTTGTTACAGTGCTGTAGAACACAGAGAAAGAAGACTTAACCCAGCAGGTTCCCAGAAGAAAGGTCTTAAAAGAAGTTAGATAAGCAAAACAAAGGTTACAATAATATCTCCTGAGACACAATTAGGTTTAAGGCCTGTGCATAATGTATAACTGAATGCAATGTGTTTTGTGTTTGTAAACTGCAAAGCATTATATGCACATTATTGACTATAACAGTATTAAAAAAGCCCAACTCTTTCCCATACACTACTCAGGCAGTCTGAAATTCCCACAATAAAAGCTCATCTCCCAAGTATGCCATTACATTCTTTTACAAAATGCAAAACATACCTAAAAGTAGAAGCAGATATAAATGGAACTAATATTTATAGAAGTCTTCTCTGTGCCAGGCACTTAACATTAGTTATTTCACCTTAATCCTTACAACAACTAACACAGTGAGGAAGGTATTATGATCCTCATTTTACAGGTAAAGAACAGAGGCATCACAAGGTTAATCAGTGCCCAAGGTTACAACTACTAAGTGGATGATTCAGAATCCTAACCTTAAACACCTAAACTGTAATCACTAAATTACACTGCTAACCTAGTATACCAACAAGGAACTAACACATTAAGGGGTACCAGTTGGTTACTCTATTCGTTTGCTGGGGTTGCATAACCAACTACAACGGACTGGATGGCTTAAATTAACATACACTTATTGTCTCACAATTATGGAGGCTGGGAGTCTGAGATCAAGGTTTCAGCAAGGTTGGTTTGTTCTGATGTCTCTCTCCTGGGTTTGCCAATGGCCATCTTCTCCCTGTGTCTTCAGATGGTCTTTCCTCTGTCTCCTAATATCTTTGCATAAATACATCAGTCATATTGGATTAAGGCCAACCTTAAAATACCCTATCTCCAAATACAGTCAAATTCTGAGTTACCAACATTTAGGACTTCAACATCTGAATTTAGGGGGGACACAATTGAGTCCATAACACTCACACTGTAAAACAGATCCTCCTTCTAAGGGAACGTGGGGAAAGACCTTGAATGCTTTTAAATAATAATGAACTATATGAAGGTTGTTTTGAGAAATGTAGATATCTTACCTAATAAAAGAGAAACATGCAAATTAACCATCACCCCACTATGCCCACAGCCAATCAGAGTGAGTATGCAAATTAACCCAACAAAGATGGAGGTTAATTTGCATATGCAGGTGCAGAGTGGCAGGGAGGGTCGAGATGCCTGCTCTGAGGGGAAGGGGGGCGGTGGAGGGGGCTACAGGAGCAGTGCTCTGGACACAAGCGAGGACTTGCTGGCTCCCGGGTGGCTGAGGAGCGGGGACTTGCTGGCTCCTGGGTGGCTGGGAGTGAAGCCAGGGGAAGGAAAGCCTATTCTTGCACAAATATCGTGCAACGGGCCTCTAGTCCTATATAATAAAAGCCCAGCAACCCTTACAGCGGAATGACCAGAACGACCGGTCACTATGATGCGCACTGGTGGTCAGTGAGTTCCCACAGCAGGAGTGCCGCTCAGCCAAAAGCCAGGCTGGCGAGCACAATGGTGGTGGTGGGAGCCTTTCCCGCCTCTGTGGCAACACTAAGGAGTAGCGAGCCAAGCAGTAAGGAGCAAGCAGGTGGGCAGTTAGGAGTGAGCAGGTGGGCAGTTAGGAGCGAGAAGGTGGGCAGTTAGGAACAAGGGGTCCCAGATTGCGAGAGTGAGCAGGCCAGGCTGAGGGACGCCCCCTCCCGCACGAATTTTGTGCATTGAGCCTCTAGTGTAGTTATAACAAGAAACAGAGTCAGGATTACCATTTTCTAGGGACCATTTTGGAAATGTGTTAGGATGCTTTTACAACTCAAAATTATTGGGGAAAATCACTAGTATTTGGTGGGCAGAGGCCAGAGCATGAAATGCATGGAGTAGTCCCACACAATAAAGACTTGCCCCATCCATATCCCAGAAGAGAATAATATTCTGCCAGACTAACTCCAATACAAATAAATATCAATAGCATTCGTTTATATACCAATACTAGGTGGGTTTCATAAGAAATTAACAGATGAGTACAATAATTTATGGCAAAGCCTTTATGGAGATCTAAGCTTAAATCACACTGTCTCAAAATTAAATTAATTACTCACTCCATGCTCCATATATTTGAGAATTTTAAGCTACCTACTTTCTGAAAATAGTTTTAGTGCAATAGTGGCATTCATTACTGCAAAGGCAATTAAACCTCTGCAAAAATGTCACAGAGGATATGAGTCTCCTTTCAACGAATTTTAAACAAAACATCATTAAATTAGTAGGCACATAAACCACAAGTATCTCAAAACAAGTTACTTTTAATACTTCAGATTATTGTCACTGTATATGTATTTTTAAAAATTTATAACACTAGCCCTAACCAGTTTGGCTCAGTGGATAGAGCGTCAGACTGTGGACTGAAGGGTCCCAGTTTCGATTCCAGTCAAGGGCATGTACCTTGGTTGCAGGCACATCCCCAGTAGTGGGGTGTGCAGGAGGCAGCTGATCGATGTTTCTCTCTCATCAATGTTTCTAACTTTCTATCCCTCTCCCTTCCTCTCTGTAAAAAAAAAAAAATCAATAAAATATATTTAAAAAAATAAAAATGTATAACACTAGAAAAACCTCTGCAATGAAAAACCATATTGAAAGTATTTGGGGGCTGCCTGTTGTTTTTCAGTTTTCTCTGTGTAGAGACATTTATTGTCCAACTTCTGCACAGGTTCTTCTTTTATGTTTCTCTTTTTAAACCATCCTCTCTATTTCTCATAATCTAAAGAGAGAGAGAGATGATCTTCGAGGTCTTTTGAAGTACCAAGAAACTAAAATAAGCTTCAACAGATGGTAGAATTTCAAAATACAAAAGATAGTTTCTGTGACACCCTGTCAGTACCCTGTCCTATATCTATGCATAAGGAATTGTTTTGTTACTAAACCTATAAATATTACCCAGATAATTTGTAATAATATCATACTTCCTCATTTTGTCTCTCCATTTTGACAGTCATCATTTATCCTGGCATGTTTTCTCCACTTCAAGTATTTCTTCTTTATCTTATCATATACAAATAAGTCGTCAGTTATTATTTATTCTAACATTTTTATTCTATTACCCAAGTATGTCAGTGATTTTTCATTTTCCTGGGCTTCTTATACAAAGTTATGTTCATACTTCTCATAAACCCAAACTTACTCTTTAGAATGTGGTACAAGCATTGATGACTTCATTGAATCTTCTAGCACAACTGTGCTCTCACAGTTATATCCAGAAATATATGCTGTTATGCTATAAATTATATTCATTTATAATTTATATTATAATCATGGCATTGTATTTTTATTCTATATATAGTTAATTTATATTATTTACAAACTTTATTTATGGTTAAATAAATAAAGTGTTACAAAATATTTATTTAAAAGGAGGAGGACAGAGTCTGAAAGGTTTGGGAGCCACATACAGTGACTCACAGAGACCTGAGCCAAGAGAACTCTGAAACTAGCCCTAAGTCTGTTAAAGAGGAAAAGAAAAACGTCCTTTACCAGTATTACTGGTATCTGATAGCTCAGCACACAAAACTAAAAAACACTAGCCCAAAAATTGAAAGCAAAGAAGTTAAAGAGTGGTGAAGCAGTTTACAAGAAACCCAACAAACAATTAAGTGTGAATATGCAATACTAACTCCTAGTAGTGCTCTTAGACCTAATCCACCAGCAGCCATGACATCAAGGTTGATTAAGGAGTCTAAGATAAAAGATGTAAGGGGAAACTAGTTAGAATTTCAATCGTGAAAGAGTGGTAAGAAGCTGAATTTGACCAATAGATCAATTATTGATATAAAGCTATGACCCATATAACATGCTCAACATTAGGATAAAGGTTAGTTGCATCTCAACTGGCCTGTATATGTGCTGAACTTCAGAGGACTAAGAAAAAGGGGGTCAAGAAGTCGGAAAGAATAAAAGGTCAAGAGGCCAAAATACCAAGGGTTTAGCTTCAAAAGAAAATTCCGTCACGAAAAGCTCTCATCTCCGCTCTAAACATATGACTAAGAAAAACATTAGAGACAGAGACTAGAACTATTGGTTCAACCCATAAATTCTAAGTAGGTTTCATTTTCCCTAAGCCTGGGCTAACATCTGAGCCAGTAACTCAGGGTTTCCTTCCTTCCTTCCTTCCTTCCTTCCTTCCTTCCTTCCTTCCTTCCTTCCTTCCTTCCTTTCTTTCTTTTTTATCTAGTACATTTTTCTTTTTTTTATTGTTGACACTACTACAGATGTCCCCCACTTTCCCCCTTTGCCCCCTTCAACTTAGCCCCTGCCTTATGTGTACAAGAGCTATGCATATATGCAGATATGTTCTTTGGCTACTCTCTTCCAGTGCCCCCCACCCGTCTCCCCTCTGAGATCTGTCAGCCTGTTCCATGTATCCATAACTCTGGCCCTATTTTGTTTGTCAGTTTATTTTAATTAGGTACTTTTAGAACCAACACTGAAAGCAATTTCTTCAAGACTTTGATGTTTGATACTTAAATCATGTCATGCTGTGTTAGTATGTCCCATAACTAAAAAAGATGCTTCTAAAGGAATGATTTTTATTCCTCCTTTCATGTCCTGACAAATAGCAGTAATATAAAATCTGGAACATCAAACTCATCTATATCCTGTCCCTCTGTTTTAAAAAGGTCATTGAAAATTCTTAATAAAGTATAAAACTATATTTAATTTATATCAAATTAACCTTACATGATAAGCCAAGGAGACCACATTTGATCAGATTATCTACAAAGAGAGCATATTTTTATCTTTTGCTAGAACTGTAATAAATATTATTTATCATACAAAAACAAACTTTTGTTATGTTAGGAATTACACCCTAGCCATGGATTTAAATTTTTTCAGACTAAGTCTGGAGTTAACAATAAACCAAATGATTATTCATTTTAATTTTATTTAGCAAACCCATTTAGGCTGATACATTAGATGGTAAACTATTATTAACTTACAGGTAAAAATCCTGAATATCCAGCCCGGCCAGAGTGGCTCAGTGGTTGAGTGTCAACCTATGAACCAGGAGGTCACAGCTCGATTCCCAGTCAGGGCATATGCTCAGGTTGCAGGCTCGATCCCCAGTGTGAGTCGTGCAAGAGGCAGCTGATCAATGATTCTCTCTCAACATTGATGTTTCTAACTCTCTCCCTCTCTCCCTTCCTCTCTGAAATCAATATATATATATATATATATATATATATATATTAAAATCAGGAATATCTGAAGGATAGCTTTGCCTCTATTAAATCAACATCATCAATAATAATTTAAATTTGTTTTATATAACTAAAACATATAGCATTTGTTATAAACATTTGTC